>NW_008619313.1:0-13573 GCF_000691845.1 Merops nubicus | reverse complement strand
CGGGGTAATTTGTTCGCCCGGAGTATCGGGGTGATGGTTGCTGCTGTCGTCCTAAATTGGCTATCAATAGGCAAAAGTATGGGTTTTTGTCTTTTCAAGGCAAGTAATAATAAGACTGCAAGTGTAAAATAAACAACGCCCCCCTACCCAACAACAAAACAACCCTGTGGCTGTCTTGCGTGTTACCCAAAAAACACAGAAAAAACAAAAGTTCAGCACTCTGGTAGAGAACATTTATCATAACAGGTTCGCTATTGCTAAGGAAGGGAACTCAGGATCCTGAATATTGCAGGAGAGAGCCCAAATCATTTAACAGAGAGGAAGGGTTTGGGGTTTTTTTAAATTAATTTTTCTCAACATTTTGTAAAAGTCTCTAGACAGGTAATTGAAATTTGAACATAGTATGATTCCTTTTTCCATGTTACATCCTTAATTCACCACTAAGGAGGGTTGTCATCATATGCAACACATTGTATGTGAGTGATCCTGTTGCTAAGGGCTCCTGGTTTAAACTATGACAGAACCCTTCAGAAGCATCGCCACCGGGGCTGACCTGCCCCGTGTTACCTGGGGCCTGAGGGTACGACTGCTTTCAGAATGCAACACTCGTTTGTCAGCCTGGTCCTCGGGGTACGTAAATGATATTTATGATGTGGCCTTTGGCTGTACCACTACCACCATCATGCAGGGTGCTGAACCAGGCCACAGCCTCCCTTCCACTGGTGTTACCCTAGTAGACATCCTTTTGACCCAAACCTTGTGTGTAGCTGAGTCGGGCTTGGCTGTAAGGGCAGCAGAAAGGCACTGCCAGACACTCCCACGTCTGCTCTTTTCTGCCTTTTGTGACTCATGCGAAGTGTGAAGAAGAGCCATGCAGGGCTAGCTGTGGTTTTCCCTCAGAACCACTGGCAGAGTTCAAACGTTTAGACTGTCAAATGTGTTGGTGTGTTGCTTAAGCCTAGCAGAGTAAAACACTAACGTGCCCTCTTCATTTTGGCCAGGCGAGCTGCCCTGGCTCCAGGCCCGTGGGCTGTGCCCTGGGGGGGGTGACACGTGTGTGGCAGCCGGGAAACGCTTCGGCTGACCCTGCCAGCGGGGCCCAAGTTTATGAAGCTAGGGAGATGTAGTGCTTCTGTTGTTGGTTGGGTTGGGGTTTGGGGTTTGTTTGGTTTGGTTTGGTTTGGTTTTTTTTGTATTAAGCATTTACCTGTAAAACAAAGTTGTCTCTAACAAATTCAGGAATCTCATTTTTATGCAATAATTCAGATATAGCTCTTTTTTTGTGTCTTAGGCTTGCAGTGTTCTTGTCCCCAACTCCTACATCTGTAATATTGTTTCTAATGTTATTCCAGCGGTGAAGCTGTGCTGAGATGCTGGATTTTTACCTTCTCTGCACACACAGTGCTGGGGTGTGCACACACTGGTGTGTTTCACTGCCTATCCACCCCATCAGTGTTGTACTCCAACATCAGCTTTGCAATATCAGCAGCGTGTGATCTCAGTAACAGAGGAATATAAAGTTATTTGTAGGATGTGGGAAATGAATCTATATGTTCTGTTGTCAGAACAATTTGGAGTTGCTTCTGTGAGAAAAGCTGCAGTAACAGCAACCCAGGACAGGCTAAGTGCATCCATGGCCATTCACTTGAGAGCCTGTGGGCGCTGGGAGGGTTTGCCTCACGGGTATGGGTTCTGGCCATCGAACATTTTAATTTTGCCCTGTCTTTGGGTTCAAGCGTGAGCGAGCCCTCAAATGCAGCGATCTTAGGGAAGATGGGAAACCATTAACATTTTGATCCCTCCAGACTTGTTTTTGGACCATTGGTAATAACGAAATTTGACTAATCCAATATGACTTTTTGTGTAAAAGGGAAGATACTGCGATTACTTGTCCTTAGAAGGCTGGACTCTTAGCTTTTAATGTTAAGAACAGACTGCATATTCAGTCAAAACAGTTGTTGATCCTGTCAGTCTTAGCATTGCCAGATTTTTGTATCTCTCAGATTAACATTTACAGGTTTTTTTTGCTATTGTGACCTCATCAAACACCTTGAACTCTGTCTCTTCTGTGAAGTCATGCCTTCTACTCCTTTTACTCAATTCACAAAATGGTAGTTTTCTCTTAGAGTCTTTACCCACAACACTAATTTCTTAAAATACTGATTAATTTTTCTCTGAAACATTGGTATTTTCTGTTTTAGTAGCATTACTAAGAACATCTCTGCTGAGAGAAACCCACTGCTACTGAATGTTTAATATTAATTAGGTTTAGAGTTTAGGGTGCTATTTTTATAATCCACACTTCTTTCAGTAACGTGTCTGAGTTTTATACACAGAAGGTTTCTTTGAAACATTGCAAAACACCAGGTCTGCAACATCCACAATGTTTTAGCAATGCATTTATGCAGCAGCAGGCATGCTGGGTAGTTTATAAGCTTTTAATGAAACGCTGGCAGATATTAGGGTTTTATGGGCTGGAAAACAGTGCAAATCAAAGAGCTTTGCTTACTGTATATAACATTTTTCCCCTGAATCTGACAATATTTATCTCACTTTTTCCGTGTTGCATTTTGCTCTTCATATATTTACTTTCCCTTTCACTGATATATTTACGGTCAACAAACTGTTTTGTATGAAACATACTTAGAGCTCCAGTCTGCCAGTCATCATGTGGATCTAGGTACCTGGTTAAAGCCCAAGATGATTTGTTTCGTATCCTACTTTGTCTTCAGTCTGCATTTTACACTGGCTGCATTTACACAGAGATCCCTATGTAAATAGGTAAAGCACGGATACACTCGCTGGTTTTCTCATCAACCAATTGAGTACATTTCAGACTCTCTTGTAGCTATGATTAATAGTCCCCTGAGGCAACCTGGAGGAATGAGAGAGTGGATTTAACTCAGCAGTCCAGTCTCTCATGGTGGCACTTCCTTATCAGGGAATGATGGCTTTCTAGGGCTGGATGCTGACACACAAGTAAGCTTAACTTCCAGGTGGTGAGTGCAGGAAAGTACCATCCTTCTTATGGTCAGTGTGGCAGACTGCCTCTTCTCCCAGGAAGAGCTGTTAAAAGCTAGGTCTAGGACTAGAGCCTATTTCAGCACTGAAAAAATATATATTCTGCAGCTCAGTTAGGGAGAATGGTGATCTTTGACGATAACTCTGTTAATATTATTAGGGGGTAAAGATAAAGATCTGTGAGAAGCAAATGATTTCTAAGTAAGTGAAAGAGTTTGTTTTTCAGAGAAGCCACAAATGTAAAATGTAACAACTTTTCCTCCTCAATTGTACTATGTAATTCCAGAATAAATAAATTATAGTGTTCCTCTGTACACAGAACATACGATTGGTTTGGATGGATATGAGACTAACACGTCACCTCAAATTAAATTATAGAAACCTATTTTGTATTTTCCAGATTTATATTTTATATTCCAGTTAGATTAATATGCTTTATTTAGACCATAGCAGCAGCACTGTTTTTTGAAACCTTATCTTTTCCTTAGGGTGCAGAACACCTTCATCAAAGTTGTTGAGAGATTTCCATTGACACCAGTAGACTGCAGCTCAAGTGCTTTGTACACAGTGCTGCTGTATTTTAAGTGAAATGTAATTGCAGCGCTGTTTCAGAATGACATTTTATGTCTAATTTATTTTGGATGATCTAGCATTAGACACTTTGTACTTTCAGCCAAATTCTGCTAGGTGCTGATTGCCCTCCTCAGATCAGGTGTTCAGCTGTAGATGGACTATAACTTTTGTCTCAGCTCCTGTTGGAAACTAGAAGTTATAGATCAGAGCATAATCAGATCCCCTCCTTCAAGTAGCAGCAAAAACGTTGCAGGAGGGGGAGCAGGGGACTTTGCAGACAGTGAGTTTGATTAGGCTTAGTTTTGGCCTGTCCTGACTAGCTGCTTCATCACAACACCATGGCCCTCCCCCCCCCTTTTTTTTTTAATGGATGTAGTCTACATCACTCCTTCCTCCTCTTCTTTTCGTCTTTTTGTGCCTAGTTTACCAGAAGCAACTTTCCTGACATAATCTACCCAAAATATTCATGCTAATACCATGAGGTTGACAGCCTGGTTTGCTCTGTGTTACACCACTTCAATTGCTCTGTACCTCTCTTATCTCATTGCACTGTAAACATTTTGGGCAGAGATTTTTTACTGTTTCTACTAGTTAATTTCCAGTTACTGCTACTGTTTACTGTTTCTACTGATTTTCTACTGAGCCTGTGCAGTGTCTGACCCTCCTGGGCATGGTTTGAGTTGGCACTTAAAGTACTGTTTTCGATAAGCACAGTTAATAAAAATTTTAGCTCACTCAGGAGCAGTCTTGAAGTTTTTCTCTTATCAGGAATCTTTGTGATTAGTGTTTTTTCAAACATTTACATTTTCAAGTGTATAAAAAGATCCGTTGCTTCTGACAGCATGAATCTGTGCGCTGTATGTGCAATTTGCCCTGGTAATTACTTATGTATGGTGATAACCATAGCAACATCCCAGGTAGATAATGTCATGCAAATTACTGCAGCTCCAGGGATGGAAGATGTTAATACAAATATGTACTCACACCCCTGGTCTTCAACATTTTGCAGCAACTCTCTTTTCCCCTCCCCCATACGTGCTGTTTTTAAATTTCCTTTCCTCACTGTGATCGGGAAGGAAAAGAAAACCTCTTGCTATTTTTCTCATCGGTATTCACACAGAGGGAGGGAGAGAGTGGTCCTTCAATGTTTCTGTCATGAATAATTTTGTATGCACAGTGGAAATTCCACAGTGTATGTAGGGCATAAAAGTCTAGAGACTTGGATATGCTGCAGGGCCGTGTTACGCTTAAACCCAAGTTCTTGCATTTGTAAACAAGGAGTGTGAGCATGTAGGGGTGGAATTGTAGCCACAGATGTTTGGACTGAGGTGTAAACCTCCTCAAATCATTTACAGAGGGTATGGGAGAGCAGCTTTGTTTTTCAAAGCAGATGTGGTGTAACTGAATACTTATCAAGGCCAGTGCATTGTTGCTGAAATGAAGAAACAGCGGAGAGGAAGCTGGAAACAGTTATCCCTTGTTTGCTCCTGGGCAAGAGAAACAAGCAAACAAAATCTATATGAACGCTGGTCTGCATATAGCCTAGTCTGTGAGTAACCTTAGAACCCTGGAGGTATGAAAGTAAGGTAAGCCTCTAACTTGTAACTAGAGTCTCTTGTTAAAGACAAATAAAAAGCAGGCAAAAAAATTATTGTTAAGTAAAGTTTCTGCTTTACTGTTGCTGATTTATTTTTTGGCTTTGTGGTTAAATAATGGGAATGTGGGTGTTAGTCCTGCAATTGGCGCCGAGGTTACTGATTACTGAAGGTTACACTGCCCCAGACATTAAATGAGGAGATACCCTGATTAAGGAAGGTGGAGATTTGTGGAGAGTCAGAGACTGTGCAGACAGACAAAGGCACATGTGTAGCCAGATCCCAGTTTGCAAGGAAATTGTTCCCAAAGCAAATTGAGCTATTCGTTAGGTCAGTACATCATAAAAATACAGTATCTCTCAAACAGAACCACGTTGGGAGTGGAAACAAAATTATTGAAGTCACTAAGCAACTTTATTTGTGCCAGAGGTAGTAGATGTGGAGAGTGTTAATTAATTGGAGATTAAAATACTGCCAATCTGTATCCCCTGATATCTGTACAGGGGTGTTTGCCTCTCTTACAGGTTGGCCTACAAATCCCAGACTGTAAGTTTTAATCTTTTCTCATCTAATTTCTCTGTGGATTGGCAATTCAATACTTTACCCAGTGGTAGCACTGATAGTGCTTCTCAGTTGTGCCAGTCTGCCAAGGACTGCTACTGATGGCAGTGGAATCTGAAAGGTACCCATGTCCAAGTCAGTTTGTGGTTAAAAACTCCACCTGCTCTTGGAGCTACAGACCTCCCTGGGTTACACTGGAGTGTTTTCAAAAAACTCTGCTAGGATGCTGACCTAGGAAAAACAAACTGCACCAGAAAAGAAAAAAAACAAAAACAAACAAACAAACAATCAAATAAACAAAACACACCAAAAAAAAAAAAAAAAAAAAAAAAAAAAAAAAAAAAAAAAAAAAAAAAAAAGTCAGGCTTTTTATCATCAGAAAGTATTGAGCCTAACTGGCTGCTGGAGTTTTGGCCCATCTGCCTACTTTGCATGTAACAGACTTTTCTTTCTCATTTCTGTGTTCAGCATGGGATTGCCTGAGGATGTCCTCTCGTTAGACTCCTTAACACATTGAAGGGAATAGTAGTGCCTTGGAATTATAGGGATAGCCAAACTGGGGTCCTGGCATGTTCAATACACATTCTCTTTGAAATAAAACTCATAATAACAGCACTGCTAGACCTCCTAAAACCCTGTTTATAAGCCAGTTTCTTTGACTGACCAATATCACAGCCAGACAAAACACTTGCTGGAGTTACCCATCCCTCTGCTTTCCATGGCTAAGATGTCTTCTTCAGGACTGAATTGACCTCTTCCTAAATAAGTTTGAGGTTCATCACAGAAACTAATTAAAAATTTCATCACAATTAAAAAGTTCATCATAATTAAAAAGTTCATCACAGAAACTGCTGACATTGCAAAGCTTCCCTCAGGGCAGCACTATTGTTTCAACACAGGGAAAAAGGTGTGCATGAGAAAAGATTTGCCTCAGTTAATGCTGTGTGGGTTAACATTGGCTTTAATGATTCTGGTTCCTTCCTGCCTGTACTACACAGTCTCCACACTTTTATTTGCTTCTAGCTGACAAAAGTAAGGGAACATGTCAGCATATGAAAATCAGCTGTATTAGCGAGCTGTGCAGCTTGTATTTAACCAGTGGATATATTTTATCAGAAAATAAATAATAACATCAAATCCATATGTAAAAGAAATCATGTGTGCTTAATAAATATTACTTGATGTTCATGATTTTTTTACTACCTTTTCTCCTTACTTTTTTCCACCTCACCAATTGCTCACCTCTGCTAGTTTATGACATGATGCTCAAGGAAATGTTGCATTATCACATGCAGCAGACATCAACGGAGAGAAATTGGCTTGTCATAAGGAATAATTGTAAAACCAACCCTGCAGTAAACCCTGCTTTTGGCCACAACCTCTGCTACCCAAGTGCAGAAGTGAAACAAGATCTATAGCTCTCATCTGTTGATCATTTTAACCCAGGGTTAAAATCTCCATGTGCAAAGGGCATGTGTAGATGGGGCTCATCACAGTGCTGAGTAGTCTGTAGCTGCAGAGCAGCCTGGAATGTAGGTATCCAGGGGACTGGGGGAACTCAACTTTCTTTCCTACCTCTTTCTTAGGGTATCATTCAATGGCAAGCTTCTGGTTAAGAGTGACTGTTTTGTGTCTGTTGTACAGGGAGGAAACAACAGATGAAACCCTGGGACCTGTTCACTTCCTGCAACACCTGTGGATTCCTCCGTCACTCCTGTCAAGATTCCTGAAAGGCTGGTGGGGCCACGAGAAGCTGTGGCTGTGTGACACATGTTCCAGAGGCTGCCTCCAGGTTCCTCCTGTCTCTCAGCCTTTGGACCCAACAGTGGTTTCCCTGCTTGGATTAAGGTCCTCATTTTGGCAAATACTGGGGCCTGAAAACACAGCTTGCAATTTGAAGGCAAGCTACAGCAGAGGTGCTGCAGGCTCACACCTTTGTGGTTTGGGGTGTAAATGGGAAGTGTGAACACTCAGCCCCCAGTAAGCAGTTTGGTTTTCTGGGAGAAGCAGAACAAGGATGGCTTGGAATTTAAAGGGGGAAACTACCTCTAAGCTTAGATGATTTTTATTGACAATATATAGCACAATTACCTGCTGAAATTAAGCTACCTGAGGATAGAGGCATCTACCCTAAGGTGCCTCTCCCCCCTGCAGCCCCCCCCCCCAAAAAGGGGTCTGTCTGACATCCACTGAAATCAGCTGGAAGCATTTCGGTAGCTTTAGTGAGTTTGTTTTGGTTGTTAACAGTGCTAAGCAATGCTGTGCAGCTGTTAGGACAGGAAGGGCAGTATGCTGTAAGCAACATGAATTCCTCTGTCTCTTTCTTGAACCACTGATTTTTAAGTTCATTACCCAAACAAATCACAAAGTGGATACAGCCTTGAATGCAGACATAATGTACATTACTGTGATAACAGAGAAGCTGTGCTCTTTTAACCAGACAGAATAGAAACAGGCAGATTGAATGAGTTCTCCTCAACGAAACATTCAAATTCCATATTTTTCCAAATCTTTAAATCCTAACTTGTCTGTTAAGGATACAAAAGTGTAATTACACTAAAATATGCTCACAAAGGACAATATATCAATTAAGTCTCCTCAGACGACCTATGAGTGTCCAAAGATTCGGTTGAAAGACTTTCACACGGAACCTTGCACTCAATACCTTTCAGAGTTTTGTTGTAGATTGGCTGTTTGGGATGTACAAACCATTCAACCAGAATGCACAACAACTGTGGTTTTGAGTGTGTATAAATAGCACTCCTGTAGGAAGGGTTAGCTGCTTAAACACATTAATTCAGAGACGACTACATTTCCAATTATTGTTTTGTTTTGTAGCCATCAAGGCTTCAGCACACCGGTTCCTAACTGATCACAAGTATAGCAAACTAGATAGGCAAAGCCAAAACATCTATGGAAAAACATATTAACTAGTGCCAGAATTGTGAGCAAGAGAGCATTTAGATTATACTGAGTTATCAGCTGAAACTTAATATAGTACACAGTTGTAAGTGTCAGTGAACCAGACAAGCTATTTCTTTGCCTGTGAAGTAATGTTGGGATTCATATTATATGCAGTTTATGTTTAAATATAAAGATGGCATTACCTTTCAGGTTCTGGAACAGACTTGTATGGGCCACAAACACTGCATCTAGGATCTTCTATGAGTGAAAACTGTTGTGTCAAATGTGGTTAGTTTAGTAGAGTTGATGGGCTTTATTCAAAGCTCCTAGAATTTATCTGCCAAGCATAAATAATTATTTAACAACTAATAGGGCAAGGCCAGAAATATAATAGCTTTTATGTTGAAATTAACATCAAGTGATCTGTAGACATCTGCTAAGCAAGCCAAATGTGGTCTATGTGCTGTATGTTTTGCCTCACTGCCTCAAAATAACAAGCAGTGCTTATATTTGGAGGGGCAGTTTTCCTTGTTGAAGTGGAAAAAAAAATGCTCCGATAAAAAAAAATCACTTGCACTGTTAGGATCAAGTGTGTGATGAACATTAAATAGCCCTACAAATTTAAATAATGCTCAGTGCTGAGATTTCAGCCTTGTAAATGCTCGTTTCATGATGTGTGCTTACTGTGGTTCAGAGGGAAACGAAAGTCCATTCTTGTTAGGAAGAAAACAAAATATCACCCAGTGTGTTCCAGCTCTTAGCTGTTACAGCTTTCTGGGGTCCACTGAGTGTGGGAGCCTGGGGTCCAGCGAATTTATTTTTCCAAAATTACCAGAAGGGTGAGGGGAGCATAAGAAAAGCCACAGCATCAAAGAAGCCTAAAAAAGTTCCAAGTAGCAAAGACCTTTTCCAAGCAGATACTCACTGTTGCCTTGTAGAGATCTGCATTGTGTGTGTAAATGTTCAGGTTATGTGGATGCCAGAATAGAAACTGTACTTCCTTTGCTTGAGAGCACCACTCTTGGCATGGTTTGTTTGCTTTATTGGCTGTTGCAGTTCATCTGCTTTCAGGGCCAACTACTCGATCTTTGGCATCTTCTCTAGGGGTCTTGGCCTTCCCTCTGTTTTGAAAGTGTTGAAAGGAGATTGAATTGCTGAGTGGGCAACATAATCTTTGTGAGGCCAAGTCTAAAGATGTTGGTAAACTGAAAGGGCTGCACTGACAATTTGCTGTGTACTATGCAGGGATGAATGAGAGACTCATATTCATTGTGCTTAAGTATGCTCAGGTTCTTTATGTCCATATTTAGATCTATTAACACAGTTAAGATTAAGCCAACTTGACTTTCTTGAATGAAAAAAACAGTAAACAGCAAAGTCTCAACAACAGACCCCATAAATGTGTACTAGCACGGGCAGCATGGCTAACCCTGGACCCGAGGTCCGGTGGGGTTTGGCAGAGACACAGAAGATGTTGTTCTGAACAAGCTGGATTCCCTTTCGTACAGGAGCCTTGGCACCAATTTCACTGTAAGCTGGCTCAGGCTTTTATGGGGGCAGTGAAGGCTGGGCTCTGTGCTGGACTCGTGTCTCTGCCCCAGGCTTTCCTGACTGTAGGAATGCAGCCTCAGGCTGCTCTGGTTCGCACTGCCAGGAGTCCCTGGGCACTTGTCTGCCAGCTGGGTTAGCCAGAACACACAGTGCTCCAGCCAAAGTCAACTTCCCCCTGTGAGGGCAACCGCAGCAAGGAAATGTCAGATGCTGTCTGGGCCAGTTCTCAAACCACAGCTCACCCTTCCCAGCAGGGATTTCCCCAGCAGATAAGTTTGCCCTGTGCGGGCAACTCCAGAGGACAGAGTTAGAGGAACATGACAAAGCGTCTGGAGGGAAGAGAGTTACTGTACTGGCAAATCTGGACTTCTTCACAAGAAACCAGGTTTTGACTGTGGCATTTTTCTTTGCAGCTTCAAAGCACAAATGATGAGAGGGAAGAAATCCCCTTTACAGAGGCCTCTTCTTGGATTTCTGTATTGGAGTAGCATGCAAGGGAGTTAGGAGTGACCTGAGGCAGGAGCACTACATAATTTTGTCTGTGGATGAGGCTCCCTGTAGTCCAGCACAGCCAGAGAGAGGAATATCCAAGCTGAGAGAGTGGACCACTGGTTCTGTTGTTTGGGTATTACAGTCTTGACTGATGCAAGCTCTAAGCACAGGACGTTACTCCAGAGGGTATGTCTGGGCTTCTTTGCAGTCATTCATTTGATGTGGGTGAGGAGGTTTCTCTGTGCCATTTGGTCTTAGCTTTCTGTGGGAAATGTGAATTGCCAGTTCCAAACTGCAACATGTAAGAGCTCCTGGACTGTGTTGAGTGTGTGTAGCAGCCTATCCAGCTTTACTCAGATGATTAGGTTACTGCTTTTAAAACAAAATACATGGCAAAGCAGTCATTTCTATGCATGTTCTAGAGTAGTACATTATTGCATTTTAGCACTTGACATGAGAGTAATTTACACATAGACACTGCTTTGTCTTCCATGAAAAACAACCCCTCTACAAGCAGATGCAAGAAGTCTGCTAAAGATTTCATATTACTAATGTTTACAGCATTTGTTGTAGTGCTGCCTGTTAATTACCACATTTAAGACTGTGCCCTTCTGTGAGGGATGGGCGTCTATTTGGAATGATGTTTCTTGAAACAGCATTGACACTAATTCAGCATTGCAGCATCTCGAAAGATTTGTGGGCTTAATTCTGCTCTCAAGCAAAGTGCAAGTTGGGACTAAGCCTGCTGAAGAAAGTGAAATTCGCCTGCCATAAAAGTGGCTTTGGGGAAGAATCACATTCTGATTTCAGAGGCTCCCTGCAGACCTAGTGCAATACAAGCCAGTGAGAAAACAGGCCATGTGTTGGAGGGGGCACATTTGCTAAACTTGTGAGCAGGGACTGGCCAAGGGAGTCTGTACGCAGATCTGAAGCTCTGCTTCTAGCACTTACCACCATTCAGACAGCAACTTGGTTCTCCTCTCTCTGTGGAGTGCCTTTACTGTAGACAGGGATTTTACTGGGAGTGCAAAAATTGCTGGAGAAAGAGCAATGCTTTCTTTTGTCAGTTTTCCTTCTGAAGGTTACTCCAACTGTTTGTCTCTTCATTTGACTGTCCCTCATGCCTCCATCTGGCCATTTCTTCCTGTGTGAGTGGAAAGCCATGCTGTGTCTCCAAGCTCAGACACTGTAATTACCAGGGAGCTGTGCACGGCCCTACACGTAGGGGCACCACACAGGTGATGGAGAGGTGAGGAAAGGTAACATCAGTCTGGGGGGAAAAAAGGTCAGGAGGATCCCTAACATGGCACTGTGTGCTCTTACTGTTCTGGTTACCCACCTCCTTTGCTGTCCTGCTGTGGCAGGGAACATGGGCTTGAGAGGTGCTCTGCACTTGTTAGGAAGCAGCTTTGTCTGCCTCAGTGGTGTCTGAGACAGGGCCAGCCCCATGCCTGGTTTAGCATCTTTTGCTCCTGCATGCTGTTCTTTGAAAAGTGGAATTATTATAGTCTCTAGAAAAATTGCAGTTTGGCCTGTCTTTTATGCATCTGTCTCTCACAGTGATTAGAGACTCTGTTTTAGTTTGGGACTGTCTTTATCTCCGTAGGTCTACATGGCAAAATGAAGGTGTGATTAGAACATGTTGGCCCATCTTAATTTAATTGGCAGAGGGAATAGTAGCAGTGAGGATGCAGCAGCATTGGCTGGCAATGCAAGTTGTAAAGTCTCTAGAGACCTTGTGTATGTATCTCAAGGTATGTTGACACTGCAGCAACTGCTGCTCGCAGGGATACCCTGATATAGCTGTTAACAATTTCACTATGAGTGAATTATTACTTAGCAATGGCCTAGTTAAATAACTGCCACAGCGTTTATTCCACTTCTTGGGGGGTTTTGCACTTTGTCCTAAGTGCCACACTGCTGTGGATGTAATGCACCCATTTTGGCTAACGGGACAGTGTTGTGGATGAACAGTAAGAATGCTCATCAAGACACATCCTCAGAACATGTGGAATCAGTGTGAAGAGACTAACATAGAAAATGAGGCAAACAAAGAGAGGAATGGCTCCTGTGTGGAGTAACTTCATGGCTGGTGTCTCAGAGGGGGGATGGGGACAAAGCTATGCTTACACTGCAGTGCTGGAAGTACAAACCTCTGCCAGGAAAATGATGACCAGGACTGTTAAAACCCTCCCGTGGTGTCCAGTTCTGGAAGAAGCAAAATGCAGGCAGAGACTTTCATGCTGCAGGAACAACCTGCCACTGACTCAGCAGAGCATGAAAACTGGGCCTCAAACCCCCAACAACAATACAGGGACGCTACCTGCCACGGGCTGGACCCTGGGGCTCTTGTGTTTTACCCTGTGGCATGGCTTATGCAAGCTGTCAGGCTAATGAAGGGCCACAGAGCTGAACTGAACATCTGGGCTGCAGTGGCAGCCAGTCCTTCTCCTCACTGAACTGTGCCTCCTTGGTGGAGTCTTGAACTTGGATCTGTCATCTTTGCGGGTGTGTTTTGGATGCTAAACCCAACACCAACTTTCTGTGCCTGTTCCCTCTCCTGTAAAAGGGCTTAGCTTCCTGTTTAGCCCAGCAGAATTGGTCCTTTGGACTTCTAAATAATCTCAGTCTTTTGGCTCTCAAGTTATGTCCTCAGGACTTTTTCTTGCATCCTACTTTGAGCATGATTTCTACACACTGCTAGCTTTTGATGGGGGCATGGGAATGTTCTGCACATGGAGTTGAGCCTTGTATTTTAAACAGCTGCCTGTGATCTGCAGTACGTGCTCTAAATGAGATGCAGGGCAGTGTTTTAGGGGTCATTCAGGTGTGCACCTCAACTTGTATAGACCCAATTGTATCACAGGCTGGCGGAG
>NW_008619312.1:15858-22651 GCF_000691845.1 Merops nubicus | reverse complement strand
ACAGGCAACCCAGTTTGTACCAGTAGAGTGTGTAAATAGAGAGAGGGCAGCATCTGACCCATCCACGTCTGATGGGCCTCAGATGGACACTGAAACCTTTGTGTGATTTACCAAACTACGAGGGATTTCCACCTGAAAAAAAGAAACTGCAAATCTGCACTCTGAGATCAGAGAGGCATTGCAGGGAAATCTGTGGCAAGTAAACCTCAATCAGATCAAAGCAAACCGTGCTCTGTGCAGCAAAGACCCACGTGCCCTCAGCCAGGGGATCGAGTGCTGGGCTCACTTTTTCAGTTAAAACAGTTCATAGGGCAGTAACATTTTCATTCAGCAAGAAGAGAAGGATGAGCTTTCCCTTTTTGGGGGATGCTAGGTGAACCAGAGAGCGGGGAGAAATTTCACAGCTATTCACAACAAAGGCTTTGCCTTGCTGAGGTCAAGGGGGACGGCCCCCAGTGGAAGCAGCACAAGAAAACGGGGGTATTTGGCTGCCCGAGGATGAAGTTAATTCATTACTATACAGGACTTTCTGAAGGACCAATGGACTCTCAGAACTTGGGTTCCTAATTGCTTTTGGAAATCCCTCTGGGAGTTTGATTATGTCTTGGTGTTTAAATACCTCAAAAAAAAATATTTGCCCCTTGGTTCTTAGCCAACCTCTTTGTCTGTCTGTCCTGGCTTTTACTGTGGTGACGAGCCAGGCCGTGCCATGGGTAGTGGCATGCTTGTGCTCAGGTGTTATCTCTGCTGCTCTGGAAGTGGGAGATTTCATAAGTCCTAACAGCAAAGATGGTGTTTGTGTGTAATAAAGAGATGGTTCCTATGACAAAGATTTTACAACTTGGATATAGGCTGAAAATTTGTTGTTGTTTATGCAATACTAATTTCATGTGACTCATGAGATTATTCACAGGATGATGTCCATTTTTCCACTATCAAAACAGGGGCTACATCAACAATAAGTCATTTTTTTTTTTTTAGTGAGGGACATCTTGGAGTATAAAATAGGAATTTGGATAGAACAGAAATGTTTTACATATTATCTAAATGCAAACTCTGATAGAATAGGTCCTGGCACAGATCTGTTCCCACTGTAGAAACAAGCAACAGATGAAGCTAACAAAGGGAATACAGGATCAATGGCTTCATAACCCAGTCAAATTTGTCTTGGTCTGTGCACATCACACTTCTAGTGTTTTGGTTTTTTTCTGGTCTTGTTGCTGTTTCCTGACTAGTGCAGGCAAAAGAGATCTCATGTGGCTCATCACAACATTTTGTTCTGTATCAACTGCAGGGATTTAACAAAAATAGAATATAGTTCTAATTTGGGGGGTGTGTGGTATTTTTAACTCACTATCAGTAAGCAAACAGAGAGCAGTAATTACATGAGCATAAATTTATGGGGGTTGGGTATAGCAAAACAGCATGAAGTACTTCTGTGCATGTTTGTTTCAAAATGTGTCTGCTGGGCCATGTTTGTGGCCTGAGGGAAGAAAAAGAAAGCAAGAGAAGCACCAGGTTCAGCAAGTTTGCTGCACAGCCAGTTATTTTCTGAAGGATCCCATGTCGTTGAGTCTGCTGTGCATAACCCCGTGGCTCTGTGTGCACACTAGCAACAGGGCTCATGCAGGCATATTAGTTCTTCTTTAAATTCACTGCCGTACATTTCAAGAATAACTTGACCCTTTGTCTTCCCCTCTCTGTATTGTTTTTCCACTTACAATAGGATGGATTTAATTTGCCCAGTCCCTGCCTTGAGGTTCAGGGGCTTGAGAGGTGTGAGAAGAGAGATTAACACTGAAAACTGAGACAAAAAATTTGTTGAGTATCTCAGTTTTCTCTGTGTCAATTGTCACTATTTCTCCCATCGTATTTACTTGGGGGGGTACATTTTTGTTAGTCTTCCTGTTCTGCTCAAGGCACCTGCAGAAGCCTTTTCTATTATTCTTTGCCTCCCTTGCCAAACTCATCTCCAGCTGAGCCTTAGCTGTCCTGACTCCATTCCTACACATCCAGGCAGCAGCCTTATATTCTTTCCCAGAAACATGTCCCTGGTTCCACTGCCTGTGCATTGCCTTCTTACACCTTAGTTTAACCAGGAGGTCCTTACTCTGCCATGCTGGTCTCCTGCCTTCCTTTCCTGATTTCTTACATGTGGGAATCAAACACTCTTGCACTCTAAATTAAATGTCTTTAAAGAGCTCCTGCCTGTTCAGCTCCTTTACCCCTGAGGGCTGCTTCTCAGGGGCTCCCATCCACTAATTCCTTAAAAAAATGGAATTTTGCTTTCCTAAAACTCAGGATCCTGACTCTGCTCTTCATTTGCCCATATCCCTCAAGACTCTGAATTCCACCAAGGTGTGATCACCACAGCCCAGGCTGCCACCAATCTTGTCATCTCTGCTTAGTTCACCCCTGTTGGCAAGCAACAGGTCTAGTAACGCTTTTCTTCTGGTTGGGCTATCATCTGGATTAAGAAATTATCCTCAACACACTCCAGGAGCCTCCTGGCTTGCTTAGAGCTTGCCATGCTGCTTTTCCTGGAGGTATCAGGTAATTGGAGTGCCCCAGCAGGACCAGAGCGTGTGAGCACAGCGTTTCCTGGAGTCAAAGTCAGAACCCTTTGTCAGCAGGCTCCCCTTGCTCGGGTGGCCTGTGCTAAACACCAGCCACGAGGTTTCCCGTGTTGACTTGGCCCCTAATTTTCACTCGTAAGCTCTCAAGCTGTTCGTCACCATTTTTGAAAGACAGCCCTGTGCAGTCAACCCGGTTTTTACAGGGAGAGCAGCCCCCTTTGCCTCTGTCCTCAACTGTCCCTTCTGAACAGTTCATTGACTGCAGAGCTCCTGTTGTGTCATTGGTGCCACCACGTTTCAGTGACAGCAGTTAGATCTCAGCTGCACAGCAGCTTCCAACTCCCCGTTACACAACAGAGTTTTATATCTCTGTCCTTCAAAGCTATTCCATGTAACAACTTCAAAGACACTGGGAAGAGTTCAACAGGAGCTTCTAAACAAACTAAAAAATCCAAAACAGCCTACCTCAAATAAAAACTCTGATGCAGCTGTCATTTCTTATTCTCTCTCAGGTGCCCCATTTCCTAGGTTAGAAACCCACCAAGAACACTTGATTTTAATAATGATCAATTCACTAGTTGTTTAATTATACACTACTCTACAACCAAGAGGTGGTAATAGCTGGAGTGTTACAACATGCACGAAAAGAGTTAAAGGCTTGTGCTTGGAAACATCTTCAGATGATTTGTATGTAAAGAACAGGATGCAATTAAATGGGTAGGTTACAGAACAGAACCTAGGAAGGGCAAATGCTTTAATGCCTGTTTTCATTAGTGCAATCCAGCTGAGAGGGAGGGCCTTAAAGAAGAGTGAAAGGACCCTCGCCCAATCCAAAGCTAAGTGCAGGTGGCTTGTGGGTGAGACCAAGTTTTGGTGGCATTTTAGACTTTGGTAGGCTTGTACCCATCATGAGTGCCTGGTTGTCAAAACGGGAGCTGGGAGGGGAGCAAAGAACTGGCCTGGAAGAGCTGTTATAACCTGATTTTTGTCTCAGATACTCTGAAGTGACCAGTGGCTCTCAGTAGGTGGTCTCAGTACCCTGAGTACCTATTTTTCAGAGAGCATTTTCAGAAGTTCAGAAGTTTCAGAATGGTGAGCCGTTTTCCAGTGGCACACCATAAATTGCAGGTCACCTCAAAGTCTTATCTGTGGGCAGCAGGCATTTTCTGAAGTACTCTAAAATCAGTCTGAATCACTAATGAGTTCAGATAAACTTTTTTACCACTATGTTTATTTAAAGCCAGTCACTGTTACATTTCCCAGAGGAAACCTCTGCCAGCACCGTCAGCAAGCAATACATTGATTTTAAATCAGCAAGACTGCCATTGATCTTAGCAGCTATTTATTGCACATGTTCCCAGCAGCCACTTTCTAATGGTATTTTAACAATTTAATAAGGTCACTTGAAGGTCTCATGGAAGCAAGGGAAAATTTCACCTCTTGCAGGAAATACCTCCCTAAGGGAGTGCCTTCACTCACCATCATAAGACAAGCTGGTGCACTTCTTGAGTTTTGGTGAATCCTTGTGATTAATCTTCAAGACCTACATAGTTCTTATTTTATTCAGCTTGTCCTGGCAACATATACACAGTTTCACCTGTCTTACTAAATCCCTGAGCTGCTGGTGGCTGGTGACTGGGAATGTACAAAGCAGGCACATCCAGCCTCCTAGCCTCTCCTGGGGCCCTGCAGCACCTGGCTGCTGTCAGCCTTGGGATAGACAAACCCTTAGTCTGGTGCAGTGCATCTGCCCTTACATTAGAAATACTGTTATAAGAACTGCTCTAAATGTGCCTCTCTGTCTCCTTTCTTTCCTATAGAACATGGCCTTATTTATTTGAGTTAAGATCTTGCACTAGAAGGACAGTTTTTTGTTTGGGTATACCATTTCCAGTGGTTTCACAGGACACAACATGCAAAACATTCTTCTCTCGAGTAAAGCTACATTTGTTGCCAACCTTGCTCTGTTCTCTTGTGTGTGATCTCAGCTCCCAAAGTGCTGCATGGATATGTGAGTGAAAATAGGAGTAGGGAGGGAATGTTCATTCCTCCTAGAACTGAAAGTGCAGGTGCTCAGGTTGGGGCTGGAGGAGGTGGCCGGTGTATGCTCTGGGTTGTGCAGAGCCTTGGCCAGCTCCTGCCACTGCTGCCTCCTGTCTGGAAATCTCTGTGTGCACGGGGGTCCCTGCTGGGGCTGAGCCCCGTGCCCCTCGGGCCGCTCAGCTGGGTCTGTGCACACCCAACGGCTCCTCAGGCCACAGAGACCCTCGCTGGTGCCCGTGGCCTCGGGTAGCCCTGGGGAGAGATGTCGGTGCCAGCCCTGGGGAGAGGCCTCCTGAGATCTGTGCCTACAGCACAGCCACCCTTGGCTCTGCCTCTCACACCTGTGTAATGCACAGTGCCTAAAAGCTACAGCTAACCTGTGACCTGAGCCAAGACTTGACTTGTTAGAGTTCTTCGGCTGCATTCCTTTGCATGCTCCAGACTGCAGCATAATCCAGCAGATAACGAGGGACGAGGGCAAACGAGCACCTTGAGTAAGCAGTGGCATCCATCACTTGCAAACTGCCCGGACTTCAGCCCAACCTGGTGGATGTTCTGAGCTGCTCTGGCAGATTTCTCATGTGTTGTGGCAAGGATGTGAAGATTGTGTGAGATTTCTTGGGTCCTTTTGGGAGGTCTGGACTATATGCATGTGCCAAAGTACCTGGTAGGACAGACAGCAAGAGGGGAGGACAGAGGCAAAGCAGTCCTGTAAATAGGAACTAAATGGGACCTGGGCTTTCAGCTGGGCTCCTCTGCTGACTCACCAAATAATTGTGAGCACATTTCATACTTTTCACCCCAGTCTGTACCAGGAAACAATGGCTGAAAGCTGTCCCTGAATCTGGCTTTTCCCTTTGTAGCAAAGTAAGCTTGAATACAGCTAAACGCAACCAAAGCATATTCCTTTTTTGGAAATCCATCATTTTACCTGCAGTTAAGCAAAGCTGTAGTGCTCAGGCAAGTACAGCCCCCGGGCAGGCAGCGGGGTGGCTGGTGGGCAGGGACAGCATTGGCAGCAGAGCCCTTCAGCGAACGCCGGGGGCTGGGGCCAGGCAGCTCTGGAGCTGGCCACACTGCTCAGTCTCTGGCTAATACCCCGCCGGGGATTTTTGGACCTTCACAATGGTGCCACAGTTCCCTGTCACTATGGAAACTGGTTTTGAAAAGGCACTAGCTCAAAAAAAAAGTGAATTGAAACCAAAATTTGTGCTTTGTCTTCGTCTCTGGCTCTGGGGTTCCCCTGGGAACAAGGAAGGCTCCTGGGGGCTGGCCTGCCTCCTCACAGCCCAAACTCAGGTTCCCCTTCGGGGGGGAGCCACAGCTGAATCAGCACCTGATTTTTCCACAGATAGGGGTAGAAACCACGAGAGCTGTTCAGTCAGCAGGACAGACCCCCAAAATAGCTTGAGAGGAAGCAAAACCAGTATCAAAGTAGCACAGCATGGTCTGTCCCTCCTGCCGTGGTGCTGGGGACAGCCACAGGGTGTGCAATAAAACTGTCTGCAGCTCAGCCAGGTCCATCTGAGAGTGTTCCACAACTTCAGGAGACCTTTCTGTAAACGGCTCTGCTCTCTGCAGTCTTGCCAAAGCTCAGATGTGGGAGCAAACACTACTGAGCAGTTATTGAAGGAAAGGGTGACAGTATGGGGGGGCTTTCCCCCGAGTATGTGCTCAGCATACCTGACTGCCAGGCCTTTCACAGGCTAACTCAAACCCAGCAGGGGTGAGGGTAACTACAAGGGGTTTTCTTTCCATGCATGGACTATTAAAAGGTCCTTATTGAAAATGGCTTTGTCTTGGAGCCTACAGTTCAGTCGTGGCTGTGTTCATAAGGCTCTGGATATGTCATGCTTGGCTCCAGCAAGCCAGCCAATGAAAAAAAGAACACCAAAACCCCCATTATTTTAGGACTCCCACTGCAAAAGTCACACAAGAGATGTGCACGTGGGTGCTAGTCCCACACTAGATCTGGCAGCACAGCCCTCATTTTAATGGTCAGCATTCATGCATCACTGCCTAGCATTAAAGCATCACACCTGAATCTTGACACTGACACCTGGGAATCACAAAGCACTTGCAACCTGTATTTTCAGCCCTGGAGGCATCACTGGAACCTAAAAGCCCTTTTCAGAGGCTTCAGTGAGGACAGACACTTCTCTGTGTGCCATTCA
>NW_008619312.1:0-15827 GCF_000691845.1 Merops nubicus | reverse complement strand
ATTCCTGCTCCTTTCCTTGATCCCATCATTGTGCCCATGTAGCTCTCTGTGGGGCTCTGCTGTATTAAAAAGAAAACCTGAGGGCTGGAGAAGTCCAGGAGGGGGACAATGAGCAGCCGGAGGTGGAGAAAGGTGGGAGGGAGGTTTCTGAGCAAACCTTGGCACTAGAGGAAATCCTCATTTAACTACCTTCCTGGGATGAGTTCCTGAAGTCCCATGCAGAATATACCCCACTTGCAGCCTTACAGACACCTAATTAGCACGTGCCGGGGACCAGGATGTGAATCAGTGTAATTAATTTCCGTCTACAGCTGGCAGAAGGAAGTGAAGACTCCCCCAGGGAAGACCTAGAAAGCCAAGTAATTATCAGCTGCCAAGACAAGGCACAGTGTTTCCTTCTCTCTCTGGAATTCCAGCACCCAAACTCCACTTCCTCATCATGTCCTGAAACAACGAATTCATGTTTAGGATCAGGAAATGAAGGAAAGAACACTGCAGCCCCATGCAGTACTGACCCAGTAAAAGCACTACAAGTAAGCAGCTGGTCTTGCTTTTTCCAGCAAACTTAATGCTGCCCCATTATCATGTGGCCATGCTAGGTTGCTTGGACCTCTCAAGCCTTTTCACCATCCCTTCCCACTTGCTGTGTCAGCACCTTGCCATGGAGCCCACGGCTCTGCAAAGGACCTGCAAGAAGTAGAGGCTGCCCAAGGCCAACGCAGCATCTCCAGGGAAGGCAGGAGCCCATATGGTGTGGTCAAAGACTGCTGGAGAGGACAAAATCAGTGGTGGAGTGGGCTTTCTGAGCCCCAGGTGTCCCCAGGAACCCTTGGACTAGAAGTGTGAGCAGCTACCAGCCCAAGTGAGGGGCCTTTGCAGACCCTCTTCCGCTCGCATTTATTTTTGGTCAGTTTTGCTTTCCCTCCCTTTGGGTTTTCTCTTTTGCTGGGCATGCTGTCAGGCCCTGGGCACTTTCCCAGCCATTGCTGGTCACGCCACGGCCCAGCCTGGGAGCTTCTGCTCCCAACGTGGTTGCTTCAGCCTCCTCCAGCCAGAGCTGCGTGGTGGCAGTTTTTGAGAAGCGAGTGCAGACAGACATGCACCCCTGCAGCCATCTGTGCTGATGCTCATCCAGCCACGTCCCACTCCTCTCAGAAACTGCCACTGTGCCAACATATCGGGAAAGGAGACTGGGGAGTAGCTTAGGGTGGCTACTGGCATTGCCCTCCTAGATGCTGCAGCACACAAACATGGGGGGAGCTCTGTTTTCAGCCACACTGCTCCTGTGCTTCACCTGTTATAAGCTGCTAAGGTGGAAGGCATAGCCTTGAAGTTAGGCCAGCATTTCTTTGCCATAAATATCTGTGATAGCAGCCTCAAAGACAATGATTTTTTTTCCTGCCAGCCTTAGTGTGTTTTTTTTAAACATTTCAATATGCTATTGAGCCATTAGACTTCAAAGTCTTTCACTGTTTGTGGTTCCCACATCCGCACAGGAAGGACAAATCCTGCAAATAGAGGGCACGAGCCTCCTGATGGGAAGGGGGGATGCTGATGCCGGTGCTGGTCCTTCCTACCTGTGCAGCGAGGCCTCAGCAGGGCTGCCAGGAGCAGAGGGGAGGGGAGGGGAGGTGTTTGGTTAAGCAGCAGGCTGGACAGCAAGGCTGGGAGGCTGCGTCCCGACCCTCTGCAGGCTCCCTGGGCGTCGGGAGAGGCAGGACAGACAGCAAGCTCAGACTGGCCCCTAAGGGCTCCGTCCCAGGAGCGTGGGGATGAGAGGTAATTCAATCATTGTGTTTTGTTCTTGCAAGGATGAAAATATCTTAAGCTCATCTGGGACTTGTTTCAGTCTCTCCAGAGGTATACCTTAAAAATGTCCAAGCTTCAGACATTTGCCTGTGGGCAAAATACAGAGGAACATTAGAAATTCGATCAGAGGTATGCAAAGCTGCCATTAACTGATGTCTTTGGAAGACAGCTTCAGGGCCTGAGAAACATAAATCTCTGATTACTAGTGGTTCCTTTTTTGGGGTGGCTGTCTCTGAGCACCTTACCAGAAGATTGCTTTTGGACAAGCACTTTTCATTCTAGGAAGGAATACAACAGTGGCACCTTGCTCCCTGGACCATAACCAAGCTGCATGATCTCGGGTGCCCTTTTGCTTGTCCTGTACCTCATCTTCTGCAGGTCTGAGATGATTAAACTAGATTTTTTATTTAGACTATTGAACATTTTTAGGTATAGAAAATTTCTTTTATGGAGGAAGATTCAGATGGTGCCTACAAATCCCTGTCCCTGTTACTAACCAGTCATTTAAAAACCCCTATTTTGGCAGCTGAGAGTTAGACAGCATTTGGGAAGTGAAGTTGAAGACAATTATTTCAGAGACCACATTAGACTGCACTCCAAAGTCACTGTTACTGATCAAGTAAATGTGTCCTTGCAGTTATCATCTTCTGTATTTCTGCTAAGCCCAGAGCTAAGCTGGCTTCCTCCTGATCTTTCTTCCATGGGGCAAAAAGAAAAGCAAATAGAAGATAATGACGATCAGTGTACCCTTTAGGAGAAGTCCAAAGTGCTTCTCTGCACTATTATCAGTATTGCCATATCAGATACCTAGTTTTAGGCTTTTCCTGTTTAGCACAGAGAAAGCTCTGTTTGTCACCAGAGTTCACGTGGCCTCTGAGGCAGGGTCAGCAAGTGGCCGAAGAATAATGGACAACAAATCCAGCATAAATAACTGAATCTGCATTTAGATTAAGAGGCGAATTACAAACGTTTGAGAAGCTTAAAGACGAGATTTGAAACTTATCTTCATCGCTAAAAATAGGTTTAAAAAAAAAAATTAAAGCTTTTTTAGTTTTTAAAACTTCTGGATTAAACCAGGAAAGCTGTGGAAGGACTCTTTATCAGGGGGTGTAGTGTTAGGATGAGGGGTAATGGTTTTAAACTGAAAAAGGGTAGATGTAGATTTAGATTAGATAGAAGAAAGAAGTTCTTCACTATGAGTGTGATGAGACAGTGGAATGGGTTACCCAGGGAGGCTGTGGATGCATCTCCCTGCAAGTGTTCAAGACCAGGTTGCGTGGAACTTTGAGCAGCCTGGTCTAATGGGAGATGTCCCTGCCCATGGCAGGGGAGTTTGAACTGGATTATCTTTAAGGTCTCTTCCAACCCAAACCATTCGATCATTCTAGGGATAGCTAATGTTTGTGTTCCTGAGGTGGAAACAGTCAGAAGATGACAGTGTGGTTTTGCTGTGAAGTAAATGTGCTGAGATCAGTTTGTATGTCTGTCCAGAACTGCTGACTCCAGGGCACACTGTTAGTGCTGGCTTTTCATCTCATGATAACTCGTGTGTTCATGCTGCTGCTCTGAAAAACTACAGCTCTTCTGGCAGTGAAGGGTAACTGGAGTTAGGTGAGAGCATGGTATACTTCCAGCAGGGACAGTGCACTAACACTAATGTTTTGTTTCAAGTAATTGATGGGAACAAGGATTTACTTCAACTTGAGCTGGAACTTTTATGGTTTTACTACACTTGGTCATGGATGGCTGCTTTCTGGCAGGACCATATAAACTGGGCAGCAAAAGTCCCTTCAGCTCAAGCCTCGGCTCCAAGGCTGGAAATTGCAGTGCATCTGATAGTGATGTAAACTGGGATGGCAGAAGGATTAGGGAACTGTGAGCCCTGTGAGACATGTATGCATGGTCTCTCGCAAAGAGTCTTCTTAGGAAAACACCGGGAAGACTCTGTAAATTGCAGTGCATCTGATAGTGATGTAAACTGGGATGGCAGAAGGATTAGGGAACTGTGAGACACGTGTGCATGATCTCTTGCAAAGAGTCTTCTTAGGAAAACACTGGGAAGACTCATTCACTGCTGTCAGTGGCAGAGTCCATAAGGGCTGCTGTGCAAGCAAACAGCACTGGGGTTGATAGAACCACCCGAGGGTCAGCCCTTCCTTTTGGATCCATGTTCTGCCTCCCGTGACATTATCAGACAAGGCAATGATTAGACAATATTGCCCTTGTGCAGGTGCAGGTCCTGCTGCACCTCGGCAGAATGAGAGGCACGGCTGGGAGCTGGGGAGGGGGACAAATGCTAAACCTGCATTTATTTTATCTGGATTTAAGTCTCAGTCCTGCCATAAACCTGTACCCTGGTTGCCATTTCTAAGTACTGTTGTAATAAGTGTGGCACTGACTTTTACTTTCCAGTGTTGTGCCTACAGGAGTTTGCATTTCTGCATCAATATCATTAGCTGGACAAAGCTGACTGAAATAACAACAGAAACACACAGTAAGCTGGGTGTTCTTCATTTCAAATCCTTGACCTGTGCCTATTAAAGCATTTACAGGAGGTCTGTTCTGCAACCTATTCAAGCTAATGAAAGTCTGTGCTTTCACCTCCATGGGCTCCAGATCAAGCCCAACGAAATTAATTACAGAAACAATTTGCAGCAAAGAAATAATAAAAAGAAAAGCATTGTAGTGGACGATGCAAAAGAGAGTAGTGGCAACAAAGCTTAATCACTCAGCACTGCTTAAAGGCTTTTTTAGTTAAATGATCATAATTGTTGATGTAATTACTGTGAGCATGATGACAGGAAAATGAAATTTTGTAGATAAAAATTATTAGATTCGATTAGAGCACTGCACACTGGCTTTTGAATAGCTGTAAGTTACTCTGCAGCAATAAACTGCCAACCTGCCATAAGGCTGTAAGCAAAGATGGAAAGGTGGGACAGCCTTGCCAAGCTACAGGCTACAGGCACTGCACTGGTCTAAGAAGTGGCTTCAGAAGACAGAGTATTTGGCAGCAACATCAGCACCAGTTTCCTTCCTCAGCTCCTGGGGTTGCTCCATGTCCCCCCTGGCTCCTGCCTGCCCTCGTGCCAGCACGGCCCTTGGTACAGCCCTGCCGTGGATCACCCGGGGAAACTGGGCACCCTTCCAGCCCAGCACACACATTTTGCTGGGTTATTTTTTAGTGCAAATCACACATCCCCCTGAGTCTGTCTCAGAGCATGGGCTGTCCAGGATAGCCCAGGGTGAGGAGGGACAGGATGGCTCATGGGGCAGCCCCAAGGCACCAGCCAGCCATCAGTGTTTCAAGTCAGCTTCGCCTTGCTGAGGGGTCCACACAGCTTTCACATGATCTGAAAATCAGCAGAAATACCCATTCTTAGGATTCCATTTGTTTGTTTGTTTTGCTGCAGTCAGATAGTGTTTTTATAGGAACTATTTCCTTAAAAAATTGTTTAACCTTGTAGGAAGTGGTGGAGTGTTGATTACTCATTCACTGCAATTCAAGAGTCTGAATATAAATTCTCTTTGCACTCCTGTTCCTAACATGTCATTACTGCAGTTAGGAGAGTGTTTAAGATATGTAAATAATCTCCAGTTCAGCTACATGTATGAGAAAATGCATTCACTCAGTACAACACAACTGTGCCTTTCCTCTGAGATGGCACAAGAGCTTGTTGGAGCCGTTTTGAGAAAGAGCAACTGAAAAACAAAAGCAGCCAGGCAGGTTGGGCATGAGAAAACATAAAACCCAATAGCAAAGGTGTGGAAAAGCCCCTCTGCATTCACAGGCAGCGGAGAACAGAGCTACCAAAGCAACCTATGTGAGGTGAGAAACCACAGCACTCCACCAGCTGGAGAAATGGGTCAGTTTGGGTTGACTGTCTTAAAAACTGGGCAGCAGAACCCATGAGTGGGTTGATGCTCCTCTGACTTCCAGGAGCAACTGTGGTCAAGCAATTTATTTCAGCACAGGTACACTAAAGTAAAAATTATTAAAGTGAAAAAAAGGTTCAGGGACAGAAGATTAGGTGGAAAACCTGGCAGTCAGCCCTTGCACTTTACAGCAGCCATAGCGTTTTTGTGGCACTGACCTAAAAAAAACCCACAAAGTCCCAGTAACAATTATTCACAGCACGGATGCCCAGACATTTACTGTACAGCCAAAAGAGCAGCAGGAGAGGAGGTTTATGTTTAACCAAAGGGAACAGAAAGACATTTTTACTGTTGTTTATGTTTATTTGTTCTATAAATATTGAGACAAGATTTCTTTTTGGCCAGTCTGGGGATCCAATTAATTTGTTCTTCAGCTTCATTTTTGCGACTCTAAGTTCAGAGGTGACTTAGGTTTGCAACCACAGCTGCTAAAAATAGACTGGAATAACGTAATACATACAACAGTGTTTAACCACCACATTCCTCTATACCTCAGCTCTTGGAAGTCTCCATAATGAGGCAGATTCCTGTATTTGGAAGCATGTAACCCTCCTGTGATGTGAATTACCATGTCCAGAGTAACATGGGGAAGGAGGCAAGATGAAAACAGCACGTCCAAGAGGCTTCCTGAACTGAATGCTGCCCTGTCCCATAGGGATGAGTGGGGAAATGTTTTCGCTTGGGAACGCTGGGATTTCAGCTTTTCAGTGTTGCATGGCATGGGTTTCAACTGCAAACAGATATTAAAATAGCAGCCTCTAAAATCAAGGCAGAAAAGAAAGAAAAGGGTGTGATGGGAATCAGAACGATGCAATTTTCATGGATTTTTTTCTTGTGAAGTCAGAAGACTAAAAAGGAATCTTGCAAAGCAAAGTAAAAATTCTCTTCTTTCCAGTAGTGGGCTGTGGCCACTTTTATCCCTAAGATTTTCAGTCTGTGAGGCAGAAAACAGCTCTGGGGAAGAGCTAGTAACTCAGTGATGCTGGAAGTAACCTCATCTAAGCTCTTGAATCCAGGGCTCTGTTATAGAGAGCTGGTCCAGGGGAGCTCCAGATGAGGTCTGCAGTGGGTGCCCCGAGCTAAGGGCAGAGCATCAGTGCCCAGGGAGCAGCTCAGCAAGCACCCTGGGGCTTTTCCACCTTGACTGGCAGTGTCAGAGCCAGTGTTTTGCCCACTCCCTGCTGCTGTCCTCTGGGTAACTGAGCTGAAGTGGTGGCCTGGCTGGGGCAGGGGAGCAGCCACCAAGCCAGGGTGTTCATCCATGAGGGACAGGACAGGTAGAGGAGGTGGGGATAATGCTGGAGGAAGTCAAGGAAGGGCTAAAATAGTGGAGGTGGAGGTGTTTAATTTTGCACACATCAGAGTAGACACAGGGGAAACCAAAGTGGGACCAGTTAATGGGACCCATTGCCTCAGAAGCTACTTGCTGATATTGCAGCTGGGAGCAGTTTCACGAATGGCAAGTGAAAGTTTGGGTGACATTATCCCACCTAATGACACAATTTATACCATTCTGCTTGGCATGTTCTCTTTCTCAGACCAGGAAAACAAGAGGCTTTCACAGGCAAGAGACAAAGGCTTTGGGTTTGTGCAGAGGAAGGCAACATTTATAAGCTGGAAGGATGCCAGCCAGCAGGGTGGGGATGCAGCTGAGATCTCTGCTATTGATGGTCTTCTCAGTCTTTTTTTAAGTTGTGCCTACTTGTCCAAGTCACTACATTGGTAAAATCATCAGCAGTGCAGAAGGTAGCCTGTGTTTCCTTGCTCTCTGGCAGTCCCCATCTGCCTCATCTCTGGGGAGAAGCAGAAATTTGTTGGCTGATGGAGGGGATGCCAGCAGGGCAACACTGGAGCCTGACAGCATGGCAGGACAAACACAAGAAGGGCCAGGCTCTGCAGCCCAAGAAGTGAGCAAGGCAGTATCTGTCATGATCCACCACAGCAGGGCTTTAGTTCCTTATCTGCCTTTATTCAGGCCTTTAATTTTGTGCTTATGGCACAAATTTGGCACTTTGCAATGCTCTGAGTGACTGGCTGAAGTCCCCTCTTCAGCTGCTCTTCCCTGGCACTGTTCTCAGCCCTCTCTTTATCCTGGCTCCAACCCGGGCTCTGCCTGGGCTCCAGTGATCCCACAGGATCTCAGAGCAGCTGCTGACAGATGGATGGAGGTCCCTCACACATGGGGAGAACGTAGCCTTACCTAGATGTGACATATCTGACATAAAATCCCATTCCTTCTGGACAGCCCTGCCAACATTCCCATCTGTGTCTCCAGCAACTGTCACCTAAGCCATTCCTTCTGTATCACTTCCTGCACACGGGGGTATTTGCCTGAGGTGTGTTTGTAAGACCACATTGTGTGATGTGTTTGTGCTCTGGATTAGTTTAATGGAACTGCAGTAGAACCTGCAAGACTGTTTCCCAGCTGGTAAATTGTGTTTAAACAGTGGAAAACAAATACACTTTCTTATTGCTCCAGTTTTTTTACATCTGGTTGCTTAGCATTGTTCCTATCTGCTGTCCACTTTGCAGTGCTCCAGCAAGGCTGCCAAACAAACTGGCCAAAAATCAATTTAACAGAGATCAGAAGAAAAAAACAAACCAAATGAGAGGTAACAGTCACATATCAATTTGGCAGCTAGTCAAACTCCTCAGAGCCATCACTGTGCTTGTTAAATGTCAAGAGTTGTGAATTTGCCCTGGGAATTATCAGCAAAGAGTTGAACATGGCCCAGCTTGTTTGATAGAGATTTTTCTCCCCAAAATTTCAGGTAAACAGATGAATGAAAAGAGATGTCAATAGCAAATCCATACTCCAGTTTTAGCTCCAGAACCAGATTTCTGTGCCACAAAGCCAGGTTGTAAAATTTCCTTTTATTCCAAATAAAGACATATGTTTTTGTAACTATTTACAGGCACTTCTCAAGCAGAGGCTCCCAAACCCTACAGATTTGAGTTTAAATTCCAGCAAGACTAGCACCAAGTTTTTATTAGGTAATGTTCGTTTATACAGCAATGTAAGCATTTACAGATACATTTACCTTGAATCTTTTCCTCTATAACACAAAAGACTTAGGGTTTCTAAGTGGGTTTTGGTGGCATTTTTTGACATGGAAGATTCAAGAAGCAGCAAAATTTCTCTAAACACTCAGACTTGGAAAGATGCTGCCATTACTGAGTTGCATTTCCTTTAATATCTTAGCAGCTCATATATTATATGACAACTGCTGGGTAGTGACATAAAATTGAAGATAACTAGAATGAGGTAGAGAAAACAGAATTCTTCCAGAGGCCAGCAAAGAAAGAGCAACAGCTCCCTTCCCTGCCAGCACTGTGCAGGAGAGGGCTTGGCCCACCTCAGGGAGCTCCTGGCCCTCTTGGGTTGCTCTGCTTTGGGACATCAGAGGTCATCACTGCTTTACGTTCAAAAAGCATAGACTGGAAAACCCAGTGGCTTGGTCTTTTGTGTAGGCTTTGGGGAAAGTTTGGGACAAGAGTTTATAGTGAGTAGATGTCAGGAAGGTCGTGGGTTTTGCACCTGACAGCAGCCTCAATGATAGGACTTAAGCCAGATTTCTGAGGTAGCTGCAGAAATCAGGGAGGTCTCCCACTGACGAAGCAGTTACCCGGCGTGGTCTGGGTTGTGAAACACACGCTTGACTAAGAGCTTTGCATCACTAAGGACCTTGAGATTTGACCTTTAATTTTAAATGTGTGACTGTATAAACAACCCATCATAATTTGCACTGCACTCATCACAAAAGCCATCCACACAGAAATTACCTGGAGGCAAGTAGCACACAGACACTGTTGTAGCACCTGAGCCTGAGGATTCCTCTGAGGGCAAGACACCTCCTTGCCTTACCACACAGCAGAGAGCTGCCCTGCTGTATGGCTGAGGCCCTCAGCACTCTGCAGGGCCCTCTGTAGCACAGCCTTTGCCTGGGATCTTCATATATCTGGGCACTGGAAAGATGTGCAAGAGTCAAGTGTTCCCCTCTTTAAGGAGCAGATAGTGTTGCTCCTGCAGTGCAGTGTTACTGCTGCCTTACGCAGGAGCCACCGTGCTGTCCTGGCTGACACTGCCTGCTTGTATCATGTGTCAAAACATGCAAACAGCTCTGTGGCCTTTGCTCCCAGCAGAAGTGTTGTGTGGATCTGAATGGAGAAGGAGGGACTGGCTGGCAGGAGGGGACCTGCAGACCAGCTAAACCATGCACTGCTGAGGAAAGCAGTCAGGGAGCTCCTGAGCGAGACGGCTACATCAGACACTGCCTTTCTCCAGCACTGGGCCCAACAGGGATCAGTGTCCTGTGTTCCACTGCTCAAACACAGCAGTGCCTTCAGGAGGAAATGGGATTTATGAAATGAATGCTGAGTAGCATTTGCAGTGTATACAAGTCACTCATCTCAAGTATTATTTACCAGAAAGGAAAGTACTGACTCTCCACTTCTGATTCTCAGGAAAGAGTTAAAATTGTAACTGCAACCTCAAAATCTGCAGCTATTTGCACCTTGTTGTTGGGTCAGCAGTTTGCCTGATAAAAGAGCCTTCACCTCCCCACCTGTAGAGGAAAGTCCAAAGATATCTTCAGAAGGTTTTGGGGTTGTTTATCAACACACATAAGTGCAGAAATCCACACAGGGAGGCAGCCTGGGAATAGAGCCCAGAAAAGATGTTGTAACATGGTGGAGGCCTCCGACTCCCAAGAGTCATAACTTTGCAATGCCCCTGAACCTAAAGATGTCTCCTTTGAGTGACATGAACTGCATCTTGCTGAATCTACAGCTCAGTGCCATAGCTGCCCTGCTTCCTGCAGTCCCTCTGAGGCTGAAGAAAATGACTTGCCTATTATCTTTAGTGTTAAAGCCTGGATTTCCTGTGTGGGGGAGGTCCTCATGTAAAAAAAGCAGAGAAAATGCTTTAAAGAAGGAGGAGAATGTGCTCAGATTTTGAAGCAGCTGATCTAAAGGCAGCGAGACCCTTTGGGAACCCTGGGCCACAATGGTTGACATGTGAAGCAGGAAATGATGGTTTATTTAACTAACTGAACTGAAAACTGCCAGGGAATTTGTACAAAGGAAGCAGAATTAGTAAGAGCAGCATTGAGCGAAGACAGACAGGATGGGTAAAACTCTGTGATCATGGGAAATACTGAGAGACATCTGACATCAGGGAAAGTGGCCTCTGCTTTGTGATTCGTCTAAAAGACCAGCTGGGCCAGGGATCCCCGGAGGGTGTTTCTGCCTGCACATCACCAGGGCTTCTTCAGTGTCTGCTGCTTCTCCACAGCTTCCCCTCCAGCCACAGGCCTGCCCTGAAGTTGCTGCTATATCGGTACGATTCTGCAGGTAGGATGTTCTGCTCCTGAGCGTGCATGGCTTTTCAAATGCTCCAGTCAAAATACTTTGAAACACATTTCTTAGTTCAAAAGGACCTTTCTGTTCAAATCCCAGTGTTTTTCAGAGGTTTTCTTCACTCTTCTTAGCAATATGCAGTAAACACTGGGACTTTTCACTTTCTGTGGTAGTGAGTGACACCCAGGACTTTGCTAGAGGATCTGACTACAGGCATCAGGTTGAAAGGCAAAAACCTCTTGAAGTCAGACAGCTTTGGAAAGGAAATGGAGAGAATGGCACAGCATAAAAGCATTAATTTTTCATCAGTTGACACCCAGGGGAAAAAAAAAAACATTGGTGAGCAGCTTTTGGGTTTCATAAGCCAAATCTGACTTTGCCAGAGCCTGGCTGGTGTCAAGGCAGAGCTCCTGCGGGTGAAGTTCTTGGTCTGTGATCTCCCCTGTCTTTACCCAACTGGCCCATGTTTCTCTCCTGCATGCCCCTTCCCCTCAGTCAGTTTTTCAGGACTGGAATCCGTTGTCCCAGCTGCACTTGAGCCCATCTAGCAGGGAAAAATGGCAGGTAGCCATCCTTCTGCAGAGCAGTGACCTTAACCTCCTTCCCCAGCCCACTGGGAGAGCAGAGTTCAATGAACAACAGGCTGGCTGCACTGCTGAAAGCCGTGGCCTTAGGGGAACTAACTTGTTGTTGTTGTTAGGTTTGCTTCCAGCCGAATGGTTCCCAGTTGGCTTCATTGTGCAATTGTACAAATCCTGATGCCAGCACAAACAAGGAGCGATGAGACGCCAGCGATGCAGGCAGAGCAGAGGTTTCTTCTCTCAGCAGCTGGGCTGCTCAGCCTGTCTGCAAACGTCTGTGGGGTGCCTGCTCCAAGAAAAGCTTGATGGAACTGTGTCAAACGCAAACCCCTGTGAGGTGATTGCTCAGACTCTCCTCCAGTTCTGTGCAGACCCCAGCATGGGCTGGCTCCTCCCCGTACTGCACTCAGTTTCTGTGTGCTGCATGCTTTTTAAATACCCACACATCACTGTCTGTGCTCCAGAGGGCAATGACACCAAATCATCTCCTGCTGAGCACCGCCAAGTCATCGCAACCCTGGACAATCCATCAACTGAGTTTGTGTTATTTATGTTGCCCTAAAGGCTACATTTCAAAACCTGCAATGTATGGATTGGAAAAGCTGGCAACAATTCATTCTGCTCGAGCAGTTTAATATCGCTGCACAGGCCTTGCCTGAAAAGCTTACTTTTAAAGGAGGGAATTTAACCAACTTCCAGACTAACTCCTTCCTCAGTTACAGTGAACAAAAAGTCTTCAGAATACTTAGAACCTGATTGAAGCTAACAAGTCAAGGAAGTAAATGTTAAAACTCAAACTCCTGCTTGATGCTCTATTTGTAGTTCATCCAGCAGTAATGAGCCAGATTCTTGCCTAGTATAAATGGGCACAAATCCACTTAAGCCATGCAAGAATGTTGATTTATGCTTGCTACAAATCTGACCTTTATTTTGGTATTTCATGGTAAGCTTCAATCCTCTTTATGCTGCTCATTTATTGGAATGGAATTAGATTTACCCAGGTATGCTCTGACAAAATGGATTTCTTCGCCCTTGAATTTTTGTGCTGGAGATTAAATGGTGGCCTGTGTCAATGCAGAGCTGTTAAGGGGATATATTTTTTTTTTAAGGAAAGACAGAAATGATAAATCATTCATTACAACACCACACATTTTTTATTTCTCAAAGTTACACCAAACGAGTACAAATATGCTCCACAAATGACAACCTCCTTCTAGGAAATCTGAGATGATCCACAGAATGGAGGTTGCAGTGAGTTTAGCTAACAACCAATTGCATAAAAGCTTAAATATATGAAGCCAAATGATTTGCTGAGATTGGATTGGAATGAATATACACTTACGTTTGTTTGGCTGAAAGGACATTGCTCCAAATGACCTTGTGTTCTTTATCTGTAAGTCCACAATCCCTGCACTGAGGCTCAGCACACTGCACTAAGCCAGACTTACCAGAAGGTGACAATCAAGAATTGATTGTATGAGTTTTAAATATAAGACTCCTGATTTTGGACTGTGCTAGCTGCATGCCAGGGGCAGCTTCTCACTGCAGAGCTTGCAGAGCTCCATGCTGAGGAAACTGCCTGTAAGCTCAGCCTGTGGTGAAGTGCTCAACACGGGGCTCCGTTCAGCAGACAGAGCTCACGTGGGAGGCAGCAGCCCAGGTGCTACGTTCTGTTCCACAGGGGTGACATCTAACCCTGCTGTTTTCAGCCAGCACTAGCTTCTCATTAGCCTCCTGATGGAGACTGAAGTGTTGTTCTGCACTGAGCTGTTTACTACCTGGCCATCAGGTGAAGACCTCTCTAACGTGGCAGTGCACTCGTGGGGACTGGGCATAGCAACAGCAAGCTTGGCATGAGTGAGGTGGGAATGGCAACGTGCAAGTGTGAAATCATCAAGAAAAACAAGGAAGGGCAAAGGAATGGTATATGCAGCTTCTGAAGGCACCGAGGTCTGGAAAATGAAGGGCTGCCTCCTGGGTGGATCTCAGACCTATGTAGGAGGCAGTTTTTCTCCAGCCCTGACTCCTAGACCTATACTGGAGCTACCTTATTTCCAGCCATGTCGCCTCGGTGGACTCTGGACCTGCGCTGCAGCTTTGTCTTTGGCCCCACGTCCTGGGTGGACCCTGGACCTGTATTGCAGCCTTGTTTCAAGCCTTGTCTCTGTTCCCATCTCATGCTACTCCTGGATGGCCCCTGGACCTGATTCATTACCTTTGCCTTGTTTGGGACTGTTGATGGACACTCTATTCAGTACCTAGGCCTGCGTGCCATGTTTAGGGACTGCACCCAGTCGGTGGAGGCACTGCCTGTGCTGGGTCACCACTGGCTCTTGGCTTGAGCCACAGAGTCCTGTCCAGGCTACGGGACCATGTGAATCTCCATCCTGGAGCTTGTTCCCTGATAACATGCAGAAGAGATTGGATTTGTTATTCTTGGGGGGTGGGTGGCACTTGGTAATCTGGGCATGAGTGTCTTCAAGGCAGAGAAAGGACAATATGAAGAAGTGCAATAGGCAGAGGAACAGAGTTTCAAGAAATAGTTCATTTTAGGTCGCTTTCATTTGGCAGCTTATCATACTGTTTCTATTTTCATGTGTAATATATCAAAGGTCTGTACAACAGCTAGAAGCATAACTTTCAGAAATGTTAAAGCCCCCACAGATAAAGTAGATCTTAAAAACAGGGTCTCAGCACTGTTTGGGAAATCATTCCAAATATTACTCTAAGTGTTTGAAAAGAAGATGCTTTGGCTCCAGAGCAATATGAGAAAATATACAATCCATTTGGTCTGGTTCAGATTCCACAGCCATCTGCAACTGCATGTGGCAAGCACACTTTTCTCAGCTTCACAGGCACTTGTGATTGTGAGCTTTGAATACTTTCGGTAAGACAGATAAAACTTTGGTATGCTCTTTTTGTTATTTACTTATCTCTCAGCAGCATTCTGTGGAGAGGTCTCCTCCTGGAAGGCTCCGGGTGGGGTGGGGGCTCTGCAGAGCCTTTCAGCAGAGCAGATAGTGTGTACAAGAGTGCCTGAGAAGCTGCCAACGTGAACAACAACGTCTGGCACCAGGGAAGGGTCACAGATGCTTGTCTGAACGTGCTGTTGTGCAGCATCTCCCCGGAGTGAGGCTCCAGCTGCCGCTGTGCTAAAGACACGACCGCCATCTGCTGTTATACACCCAGCCCGAACCAGGAGTGTGAACAAGAGTCATGGAACACAGGTTGGGAGGGACCTCAAGGATCACCTGGTCCAGCCTTTCTTGGGAAAGCAGTCTAGACAAGACGGCCCAGCACCCTGTCCAGCTGAATCTCAGTGTCCACTGCTGGGGACTTCACCACTTCTCTGGGGAGATTATTCCAATGGCCGACTGTCCTTGCTGTGAAAAATTGTTCTCTTGTGTCTAATCAGAATCCCCCTAGGAGTAACCTGGACTCATTACCCTTTTCCATGGGATCTTTTCATATTTTCCATGTGACTCCTTGTAAAAAGGGAGTCTCTGTCTCTGTAGCCACCCTTTAAATCCTGGAACATGGTGATAAGGTGTCCCCTGAGCCTTCTTTTCTCAGGCCTGAACTAATCCAATTCTCTCAGCCTTTCCCCACATGGCAGCTTCCCAGTCCTTAGATCATCTGTGTCCCTTCTCTGCCTGCTTTCCAGCCTGTCCACATCTTTTTTAGTGTAGTGGGGACCAAAACTGAACACAGTGTCCCAGGCGTGGCCTGACAAGTGCTGAGCAGAGGGGGATAACAGCAACTTCATCTCTGCTGTTAAAGAGATGCCCCTCTTAAAGGGTATAAGGAGTAAAAGTCCTGTAGGAAGCCCCATCTCCCCCTGCCACCAGTAACTGTCACCTCAATTTCTCCACTTCATCATTTCTAGCATTGCTCTCAATTCTCATTTCTTTCTTTGCTCCCAGAGAGAAAGAAAAATCCCTCCTGGTACTGGTCATATGAGCCGGCGTGCGGACGAGCAGCTGGTGGTGGCACCGCAACCTTCTGGGAACGTGTGAGATGGGGACGGGGAGGGACAGCCGGTCACAGCGACCGCAGACACACAGGTCTGTGTGTACGAGAGTGTGCTCGGAGCTGCCCTGGCTGCTGCCTCCCGCCAATCCCCGGGAGCGCCGAGCCCTGCGA
>NW_008619311.1:2800-9410 GCF_000691845.1 Merops nubicus | reverse complement strand
ATAAAAAGGAAAAACTACCCCCCCCTCCCCCCAAACCTGCGAGTCTGAGGTTGGAGCCTCAGCCCTGCCCAGCAGCAGCAGCCCTGGGGGTCTGACGTGGATTCAGCACGCTGGGAAGGGCACGGGGGAAACAACAGCCTCATCATGAGGGGGCTGGGGACAAGTCTAGGTGGGATTAGTTGATCCTGGTTTAACTTCAGTGTAAGGGGATGGCCTACAAGGAGCAGGAGGTGCCAGGGTGTCACCCACTGCACCCCCCTGAGCACCCAAAATAGGGGGGGCTGAGCACGGCTGCTTAAATCTTGCTCATGAATCAAGAGGTACAGGTTGAAAACACTGGAGAGCCCCATCCTGCTGGGGCTGAGTGCTCGGGCTGTGCCCACGCTGTCACTCCCAGCAGGGAGAGCTGCAGATGGTTTTCTTTTCAACTCTTTTTGAATTAGTTCCTGGGTTCAGGAAGTCCCTTTGGTAAGTTCCAGCCCCGTTGAGCACGGCTGGCAGCAGGGCTGGGCAGTTTGAGCCCTGCACTGCTGCATGGGGATCTGAGAACACGTTTTCCCCTCTGCCTGTCTCTGCTAGTTGCAGCTGGGGAGTGGGTGGGGTCAGCCGGACACCCCCACACCCGGCTGAAAGGTTTTGGCAGTGCAGAGCAAAGAGCAGCAGCAGCACACCCAGCGAGTTATGGCACTTAGAGTTGGGCAGGGGAGGCTTCCTTAAAGCTCTCCAATAAGTTTTCCAGCGTCCTTTTCCTGGCCTGTGGTGGTTCAGGGTTTTGTGCTGGAGGAACTCATACTCCTGAGCAGTTTAGTTTCTGTTTCCACAACTCTTGGTGTCTCTGGTGCTGGTGTTACAACCCCAGGGGTCAGGAAGGGCTGTCTGAGCTCCCTGCCACGAGCCGGGCGTTGTGTGTGGGATGGGCACAGACCCTGGTGGTTCAGGATTCCAAAAAGCCCCATGATCTGGGGGAGTAGGTTCCACACAGTGTTGCGTTTGCTGGAGAAGTTCCACCTTGGTCTCCTCCTTCCTGGAGAACCACAGAGCAGCATCTCTGCCACCATTTGCCAGCAGACCTGCCCGGCGGGGAGGAGCATGCTCCAGTCCTGCTGTTAGTTAAAGTCCAGGAAGGGATGAGCCCAGTGCAGCATCCCGGGGAGGGACCAGATGCTGATAACACGCTCGACTTTGGAGAGGGCTCTGTGGAGTCTCTGGATCTGACACTTCCTTTGGACTGTCTGGGGTGGGGCAGAGGGGTTGGCACACACGGACCCTCCTGCGCCAGGTCCCGGCGGCACCGCTGGCCCAGTACCAGCTGCTGTGGCTGGGAAGGAGGTTGCTGGGTTGGTCTGGGAGATGGTGAGGGGCTGAGGAGGAATGACCCCCGTGGTGCAGAATGGCTCTGATAAGGTTTTCTTTCTTTTTTGGGGGATTCTCCAGTGGATTTTGCTCTGAAGGTGGTGCAGTGGTCGGAGTCGGAGACGGTACGACTTCAGCTCTGGGACATTGCAGGTATGTTCACACTGACCACAGAGCTCAGGAGCAGGATTTAAAGCTCTCAATGGATCAGCATTCTCCTTTTTCCCCTCCTTTTTTTCCCCTCCTTTTTTTCCTCCCTCTTCTCTTCCTTTCCCCCCCTCTCCCCCTCTTCCTTTTTCTTTTTCCAGTAGAAGTTGCTACAGAAATAATCCCCAGAGCCTGTGGATGCGAGGGGCAGGAGTGCTCTGCTTTGCAATGCTGCCTCTCATTTGCAGGAGTAATTTAAATATTTCATCAAAAGCCCATCTGCAAAGACAGCAGCGCAGATGATAAATGCTATTGAGCTTTTCTCCTCCATTTCAAAGCCTGAGCAGAGTGAATGGGGAACGGGCTCATTTGTAGCTGGATACATCACTTCTCAGCTCCGAGTCTTCAGTTAGAACCCTGAGTCCTGGCAGGAGAGCCAGGAACACCTGATTGGGCTCCACTGACCTCGCTGCTCTGGCTGCCAGGGTCAGGATTGTGACCTGGCTGCTCCGTGCCCTGTGTGAGCAGAGCCAGTGGATCCCTGGGGAGCAGCTGTGGCAGGAGGAGACTGTTGGGTGCCCCCGAGGTGATGGGGCTGGGCTGGGAGTGGGGCACGCTCTGGGGGACACTGTTATATGCAGTGAAGTGGAGTGAGGAGCTCCCTGGAGAGACACAGAGATGAGGCCCTGAAGGTCCCCAGCACCAGAAGACTGAGGACAGGCTGGTGCAGCAGCGCCTCTGAAATGGCATCTCCAGATCAGAGGTGTGAGGAAAACAGGCCTGTGGTTTCCTCCAGTTTCACTGCTCAGCCACGTGAATCTAGAATCCTTAAAAAGGAAAGAGGAAGGAGAAGTTTGCAGCAAGAGGATTGCAGCAAGAAACTGATTTCAGTTTCGGCACAGAAAAGGCGTTTAGGATTTGGAAAGCAGAGGGGCTCTTGTGGTGCCCCGGGCAGGAGGGGATGCACACACCAACAGTCCTGCCACCTTCTGCCACCCCAGAGCGATGGCTGGAGGTGACTCAAGGCGCTCAGGTCTCGATGGTTTCGGAGCAAGAAGCTGTGTGGGAGCCCACAGTGAAACCTGCCCGGTGCCAGCAGGGCTGGTCCTCACCCTGCCCCGTGTGGATGTGCTGTGGTCTCCACGTGGCAGCACAGGGGTTACTCTCTGACCATGGTTTGGGTAGGACAGGCAGGCTGTAAGGTGTGAGCAGGAGTCATGGTGGGTGGGGGGTGATGCTTCCTGCTTGGTACTGATTTTTTCTCTCTGGAGAGCCTGGTCTGTCCCTCTGTGCCCACAGCAGCACCTCAGTGCTGGTGGCTCAGTCCTGCTGGAGCAGGGATGGCTGGTGGTGGCCAGGACCCTGCTGCTGGCAGGATTCTGCTCTGGGATGTGGTATTGTTACACTGGGAGCAATGCAGGTGTATTTGGGCCATCTGAGTGTCTGGGTCAGGATTCAGAGCTGCCCACTTGGCTCCAGTTGTGCCACTGCACGGCTGAGGAACCCCAGGCAGGAGGCACCTCAGTGCTTGTATTTCTTCATTAGTTAATGGAAACTGTGTCCGTGATGTACCACGATAATCACACTACTTGTGTGAACAGGTCTAAAAATGGTAACTCTGGGAGGTTATGGGTTTTTTTCCTTCTGATCCTGCAGGTCAGGAACGTTTCACCTCCATGACCCGGCTCTACTACCGGGAGGCGTCCGCCTGCGTGATCATGTTCGACGTCACCAACATCAGCACGTTCAGCAACAGCCAGAAGTGGAAGCAGGATTTGGACAGCAAGCTCCTGCTGCCCGACGGGAGCCCCGTGCCCTGCCTGCTGCTGGCTAACAAGGTGAGCAGCTCGGGGCGTGCTCTGTGTGTCTCTCTCTGTGTAAAGTTGCTGCCCGGAGGTGCCCGCGGGATGTCTGGTTTCCATCTGGATGCAGCGTCAGGTTTCACCGTGTAGATGGGTTGTTATCTTTTCATCATCTATTTTTCTTTCATTTAAAAACGACCTTTCAGTTCCTCCCGTGCCAGCCTTGGCTCAGCAGCCCTTTCCGGATTCAGTTTGAGACTTGCCTGGTTGGAGAGAGCCTAAAACTGGAGATGACTCAAAAACGTGATGGGTGGCCAGGAGAGCAGCTTTTCTTCTCCACTTCTTCACAAACAATGCTTGCCTCTGATAGCTGGGTTTTCAGATAACATTTTGGGCTGCACCAGGGAAATCTGTGGCTGTGGGCACTAACACAAGCTGTTGTAGGATGGGTTTCCTCACTTGTACATCCCAGTGGCTGCCTCAGTGGCACCACAGCGGTACCAGGGCTCCTTGCTGCCAAGGGACTGGGCACATTTTGGATGAGTGACAGGGTTTCCTTGTCCTCTGCTGGGTGAAGCTCCATTCCATGCGTGCTTGCCTGAGGTGTGGCAGTATCTCAGAGGAGATAAATGTATTGCTGCTTGCAACATCTCATTAAGAACCTTGCCCTAAGAACTCTCTATCAGGTGATCTAGGAGATGTGAGGGGCTGAGCCTGCCTCCTGCCTGCCTCCTGCCTGCCTCCACACAGGCAGGACGTGGCTGAGGAGGACACTTCCCCTCCCAGCTTAAAATTTAAAAGGCTGACCTTAAAATGCCTGATTCTTGGTTTTCAGTGTGACCTTTCCCCGTGGGCAGTGAGCAGAGAAGAAGTGGTTCAGCAAAGAGAATGGCTTTTCTGGCTGGGTGGAGACATCTGTCAAGGAAAACAAGAATATTAACGAGTCCATGAGGTAGGCAGTGACTGGTGATACATCTAGGAGTTAATTCCCACTCTCAGACACGGCCATCTCTGAGGTGAGGGGAGGTGCTGTCAGTAAGTAACTAAAAGCAGCAATAATACACAAGTAAATCTGCTGAAGGGAGACTGAATTCTGAAAGGTCAGAAGTTTTTCTCTCCTTGGTTAAGCTCTGAAATGCTTTTGGAAACAGAAATTCTTTGGACAATACCAGGGATGTTTTTTTCACATGCTGGGGTCTACCAAGAGGATGGTGTTGTTGTGCAGTTAGATTTCTGATCTAGACAATTTCTGATAGAAATTTTTTGTGATTCTCCTTTGATGGAGAATTTGGCCTTTTCTGAAAGGTACTAGACTGGGCGCTCACACCTGATCTTGAGGCTGGGCAGCTGGTACCTAGGAAGCCAGTTGCTGTGTCCCACTCCAAGGTGAGGTGGTTGCAGTAGGTGTTGTTGGTTACCTGGTCACTGCAGAGTCTTCTGGGACTGCCCAGAGATAGCAGTAATGCTGTTGTCAGTGCTAGGAGGTTCCTTAACCTGACTGTTTAGTCATTAAAGTTCTGAAGCTTTGTGTCCTTCTAGAATGAATTGCTATTTTGTTCTGTACTGCTGAAAAACTGTGGGGCCTGATGTTGCTTGTTTAAGAACAAACAAAACAAACTCACTTATGTTTGTCTTCTAGAGTCCTGATTGAAAAGATGATGTCCTCATCCACTGGGGATGGAAGTTCCTCTGCTTCTGGGAGTGGGGATTATATTAACATAAAAGAGACAGCCTCACCAGGCTGGTCCTGCTGTTAGAGGCACTGGCTGCACCATCTGCCTTGGGTCCAGCACCAATGTCCTTTTAGCATCATCATCATCATTTTTTCTTAAACTGTCACTGTTACTTGAGGGTTTTTTTACATCATCATGAACTGTTTTCTGCTTCGTGCATATTTGTTCTCAGTAGAGCATTGCTACAATGACTTGGAGTGAGGAAAGGAGAGGGGGCATGAGAAGATTCCTCTTCCCTCTAGCACAGCAGCAGCTGGGAGCTCTGCTGCCAGGAACGTAGCACGGTCCGAGGTCAAGCACAGAGCTTGGATTAACCTCTTCAAAACTTCTGAGCACTTCGCCTTCTGACATGTGTCTCAGGCAGGGAGAAGGATGTCAAAGGTACAGTTTTAATATTGTTGCACCTTTTATTCCCCACCACCTGCACCCACCAGCACCAGTGTCCAGAGAGGCACGGTGACCTTCCTGTGACACACGCCGAGTCCGAGCAGCGCCTGTGGATTCCCAGCTGGGACTGCAGCAAACTCCTTACTTCACACTCTGCAACTACAATACCTCTGCTTAGGTGTCCTGGAGAGACCAACACATCTCATCACTGCCACGGACTGTCCTTCAGATGTGAAGCCAGACGTGGGTGAGCTTGTGTCCCACATCACTGGACCTGTAACCCGTGTGGACAGGAGGAGTGGAGGAGCACAGCCCTGACGTGGGTGCACAGACTGTGCTGCTCACCAGCAGACCCCAGATGTTTCTCCATCCAGCACAATCCAACCTGTTTTGTTCTCTGCCACTTTATTAGGGCACCAAGAGCTGAAAGAGGAACAGGTTGTAAACCCCTCTGTGTGAGGGAAGAAGGGTCCCTCTCCCTTTGAGGGCAGCCTGTGTCCTGCCATCTCCAACAGCTCTGCAATTGCTGACGAATTGCCTCCCCACAATGATGCTGCAGCGCCGGGTGGGGGTGGGCGTGGGGGTGGTGCAGGAAAGGGCAGCTCTCTGAAAGCCCACCTGCTGGGTTTAGTGGGGCAAGGGGAAGCAAAGGAGAAGACTTGGCTGGACAAAAGGAGGTGAAGAGAAACGCTCCCCGCTCGCCTTTTGGTGCCTGTTTCCAGCACACCCCCAAGTGCTCAGCATTGAGAACGGTTCTTGCCAACAACGACAAAAAAACTGGTAAAAAGCACACTAGATAGTCATCTCAGGAGAGTTTGTGGGAAGTTTGGGTCTGTAGGATCAGAGGTCTGTAGCCTCGTGTGTGTTTCCTACAAGCATGCTCTGCTATGGGATTGTCTTGCCCATTTTTTAGCTTAGGATTTGAACAAGTCGTCTTCAACAACATCTTCCCCTTCTCCAGTAGTTTAATTTAAAAACTGGTAAAAAGCACACTAGATAGTCATCTCAGGAGAGTTTGTGGGAAGTTTGGGTCTGTAGGATCAGAGGTCTGTAGCCTCGTGTGTGTTTCCTACAAGCATGCTCTGCTATGGGATTGTCTTGCCCATTTTTTAGCTTAGGATTTGAACAAGTCGTCTTCAACAACATCTTCCCCTTCTCCAGTAGTTTAATTTTAAAACAGGACTATAA
>NW_008619311.1:0-2768 GCF_000691845.1 Merops nubicus | reverse complement strand
TGTCTAATTCCTCCTGCCTGTCTTTTCTTACTTTATATAGTCTGTGGAAGGGGAAGGTGGTAAGAACAAAAGCTGACTGCCTTCAGTAAGCACAAAAAAAATCAGAGTTTTCATTCTCTGGAATTGAAAAGGATTGATAAGTCAACAGTAAGGGCTAAGAAATTTAGAACTAGTGTTGTGTTCCACTGTTTTAATTGACATTAAATGTCTAGGCTAGCATTCTGTTGTGCAAATATTGCCAAATTTGGTTTTATAGGCACTTAAATATACCCTTCCCTGCACTGTTGGCTGTTGGAGTCACTGTGGAAACACACAGAACTGGCTAGCAGCAAAACTGAACTGTCTCGTTGAATTTTACTTCCTAAACATTTTGTTAAAAAAAAAAAAAAAGGAAAAAGAAGAAAAAATATTTTAAAATCCTTTAAATATTTCTATTTTTTTTGTGGAACGTAGGGAGAAGAATCTAATTTTTTTAAAGGATCTGTCACAAAAGTATTAAGATTCATGTGTTATTTATTAATTTCACCTCACAGTGAGTGTTAGATCTGTCCTTGGAGACAGAGAAACTGAGGCAGGCAGTGGAAATCTCTGCCCAGGACCAAGTAACTACTCAAGTCAATGAAAGTTTGGCACCAAAAGGAAAATGTCTCATTCCTGTTTCTACAGCCCAGCTGCCAGGCCATGGATCTTGCAGAAAAGCACCTTAAACCTTTCACATGCCAGTGCCTTTCTGGTGTCTGGACCTCTTGATCTGGACCTTGTCTGCTGAAGTGCCTCTTCGAAGCAAACAAAAAGCCAAAGGAAGATCTGTGAAGGTTTTCTTCTATTACACATCACTCCTGCTCTGCCCAGAGGTTTCTGATACCGACACGTGCCTTGGGTTTGGATTTTTTTTCCACACTGCTTGTTAACATCTTACTACACACAGGAGACAAGGGTGAAAAAACAAACCTGCACAACAGAAACAGTCGTTGCTTGAGAGCAGTGTAAAAACCCAACCAGACAGGAAAACGATTTTACTGTGCAGATGTGAGTTGTTTTTTTTTTTTTCAGAGCTTGCTCTGTGGCACACAAGGTGCTTAAGAAAGCAAAGCAAAACAAAACAGAAAACAAACTGCCTCGATTGAGTCCCAGAAAGCAAACTGATTCCAAAGCCCCATTTAAAGACGTTTTCTGCTGGGATGGGCAGCGTGGAAAAGAGCAGTCTGCAGTCAGAGTGATGGTGCCCAGCCTGTGCTAGCTGAAATAATTCTCATTTTTAAAACGACTGAAAAGGAAAAGCCAACTTGAGTGAAGCAGTCTAAGAAATATTTTAAAAGTTAAGTCTCATTCATGCAGACTGATTAAAAACCTGATTTTTCCAATGTGGATCAGAAGAGCCTCATCTGTATCATGATGACCTGGTGTCTTCATCAGGAACGACCCGTTTTGAAGCTGAAGGAGTTTGATTCCTCCCTTCTGCAGTGCCTGCTTCGACTTTGTGCTCTCTCTGTGATCTCCTTCTCTTTCTCATTCCTGTAACTTCAGTTTGTGGTCATGGGACTCCAAACCACATGAAGTTTAACGGTGTATTTTATGTGTTGATGACAGCACACTGTGGGCCCACATAGCTGGAACTTTTTACTGCGATAGAATTTGAAACCAGGAGTGCAGACTGTCACTCAGAAATAAATCAATGAGATCCAAACTTTGCCTTTTTTTTTTTTAAACCACTTGCAGTTAGAAGTATTTTAGGGACGGGGTTCTGAGTACTGTAAAGCTGCAGTATTACCATGTTTATGTAAAGAGAAGAAACTGCTGGGGGGTTTTCTCCGTATCAATCGGTAACTAATGCAGTGTTGCACAAGTTTGAAATAAATGTTTGACACTGCTTGTGTAGTAGTTGTTGTTTTCCTCTCTCAACAGTCCTAACAAACGGGTTCACAAGGTCAATCTCCAAGCAGTCTTGCTGTCAGTACCAAGGCTTTTAATCCAATATATCCAGCTATGAGGAGAAAGAAAAGAATTCCTGGATGTGGTTGGTTGTTAAAACACCTTCCTCGCTCTGGCTGATTAATTCAGAGTTTTGGGGCTGGCCATGCAGGCAGGCAGCAGCTCTAAATGCTGCTCTTTCTTTTCTCATCAGCTTGATTTTCATGAGTATTGACATGCATGAAGGACAGGGCACATGTCAATTGACTACAAAAATGGCAGTAATTCCAAAGGAGACAAATTAAGCATTGAATGAACTCAAATTACTCCTATAATTAAGTAAAAAGCTGATCATATTTGTAGTGTCAGACCAGTCTTCTCAGATGACCTGATGGATAAAAAAAAGACCTTTTTATGTACTGTTTTAACAAAATGGGGGAAAGAGCCTAAAGATTCAAGGGCAAAAGTGACTTGCTGTTGCAGGAGCTGCCATTTTAATAGACTGTGAAATACATTTTATTTTGCCATGACAAAAGGAGCTTTTACTAAACGAGTCATTCTGGATTTCTAGGGAATTTAAAGAACCAAAGACCTTCCTTGGACTTTGCCTGAGTTGTGGACGTTTTATCTGCTGACTAGTAGCGGGCGAAGTGGTAATGAGATCAGGGATAATAAAATCTACACCCGATTACATTGATTTTCTGCCTTTTTCTAAGAGGAGGATTTCACATTGCACCTGGCGCTGGGCTGGACGAAACACGGTGTTTATTACACGTCTCATGGCGTGGGGCTCACTTCAGAGCACAGGGGTGCTGCTCCCCTCAATGCGCTGGAATGTGCCCGCCTGGCCGGGAGAA
>NW_008619310.1:0-10248 GCF_000691845.1 Merops nubicus | reverse complement strand
CAAAAAGTCTTGTATAGTCTGCTTGACATAAGGTAAACAAATCCTTGCATTGGAAATTTGATTCCTCAGTCAGAGAGGTAAAATTTCAGTGTTGTAGCTATGATTACAGGTCAATATGGAGTGAAACAACAGTGAGATGTCAGATGAGTTCCTGTAACTAAGGCAGAGATATGGGAATCAAAGCTGAACAAAGGGAGTGGAGGAGGATCATTACACTTCACATGGTTGTGTGTAAGAGCAGTTCCTCTTTCCTCTCCCTTCTTTTATCTTTCATTCTGCCTCATTTCCCTTAGACACAGTACATTGCTATCCAGTAACTCCCTTTCCCCAGGGCACTGACTATCCCCACCCTCACCTTGCCCTCTAACCTCCTTGCCCTTCAGCAATACCTATCTGATTCTTAGGGCAGTGAGGGAAGAGGGCAGGGCTGTGCTCAAGCCTTGTTTCCAAGTGGAGAAACGTCAAGGAGAGGACAGGCTTGGGACTAAGACAGTTGGAGGAGTGTGTTGCCGTGCAACACTGCCATGCAATAAGGCTTTGTCAGCTACAGAGTCCAGCATCTCAGCTACATCTGCAGGAGATGGGGCAAAGCCTCATTCCTCCAGCCACAAAGAGAAAGCAAGTGCTCTCTTGCTCCAGAAATGTACTCTGCTAAGTTTCCTTAGGCTAGTGTTGCCTCTGTACCACTGAATGCAAAATAGGCTTGGTCTATATTCCCAGACAAGGAATTAGCAACCACAGAAGCAAGGGAACATGGAGAAAGCCACAGAAGATAAAGACAAAGCTCTAGAAAGTGAAGGGAAATAGACCAAGAAGAAAGAAAAGTCTAAAGCAGCTGAAAGGGACAGTCTCACTAATTTTACACTACAGAAAGAGAGTTTTACTTTTGCCTTTGGAATAGTTGAAAGAGCCACAAATACCAGTTCAAAAGATAATGGCTCCGTGGAGATCTGTATATAGCTGTATCACAGCTGGAAAGGGCAGCTCCAAAGAGCTTGGAAATGTTTTGGTAAAGAAGAGCAAATGATCATTAGGGTATTTTAAAAGAAGGTCCTTCGTGCAATAACCTCTAAGTTCACACTTCTGCATCTCTCTACAAAAGCTTGAGGAATAAAATCAAAACTTTGCATCTCATTTTCCCTGAAAGCAGAAAGGACCATAAGATCATTCTCTCTTACTTGTCATGTATCACACCATTAGTTTCTGCTTGGTCACTGTTATGAAAAGCTTGCTGACTTGAACTCTGTAAAAGTATGTCAGGTGTCAAGAGACAGCTCCTTTCTGCAACAGGCAGAGAACTTGAGAGATGGAAAGACAGAAGCATCTTGCAATGGCAAAGGCATGGGTAAGGTGTTCAAATGATGCTAATGACACTCCAGCTCGCCCAAGTTCCTTGTCAGTCTGAGGGGGAAGTTCCATTCCAAGCTACCTTTTGAGGGTTACTTTCTTCCAGGACAAAGTCTTACTGCTTTTGTATGTGTACTTAACGAGGTGGTTCAGATCAATCCCAAGGGTAGCCTAAAAAGTGTGAAACTATGGAAGGCTAGCAGGTCCCAAAGAAATTGGTGAATAGCTAAGATTTCCAGTACACTTCCACAGGTGAGTATTGGGGAAATTCTCCTGATGAAAATTCTGAAAATACCAACTGCTTTGTGAAACCTCTGGTCATTCTTCTAGGCAACAATATTTGCAGCCAAACTGTGTGCTAAAAATAGCAAATGTATAAATGAGTTTGTTAAAAGAAAGCCCTTCCCCTGTTCCTTCCTCTTGCACATCAGCACAAGGTTCCTGTTTAGGACACATTCTTGCTTTAGAAAAAAGTTCTGAAGACACATTGACTTGATATTCACATTCTTCATCCCACAACATGGCACATCTTGTACTATACCACTGCAGCTGGGGAAATCCCCAGGGATTTCAGCTTTCTGATTCAGTAGTCATGCAGATGACATACAGTTACATCTTTTGAAAGATTTCTTTGGAAAAATGACAAGTTTCGGCTAAAGTGCATGCAAACCACTCATATGTCATTACTCATAATGCAGGACTGTGTATCATGATCGGGAAAGTCAGGCCACTCTTCATATTGTCAGTGTTAGCTGCTATGTGGGACACTTCAAAAGTGCTCACCGCCTGAGTCATTCCAAGTCACACTGCACCCTTGCACATGTGAAAAGCCTGCGTATTCATTAGCAGATAAACTATCTCTTGTCAGATACAGGGATCAGTCCTTTCTCAGAAGTGTTGCACTTCTTAACGGAATTTCTCAAGACAAACACTGCCTTTATTAATTACAGTGTCTAAGCCAAAGCACGTAGTGGTAATAGTAAAGTATGATGAATTGTGCCAGTCCTGTCAAATTTCACCACACCTTTGCTTTCAGCAGGCGTGGAGCAAAATGCCTCAGTAATGTTTATACTTCACCACATCCTCTGGTAACTCATAAGGTTTAAAATACTATTAAGAGTATGTCAGAAAGGATTGTTTGGCAAAGGAAGGCTTGCAAACTTATTCGTGGGCGGTATGCAACAGATAGAGAGATCTACTCTGTTTCAAAATAGACACGTGTGTTCTCAACCAAAGCATTAAAGAGAAAAAAAAGATACCAAAGGAACTAATCTCTCTTAACAACTATTTGAGATGTCAGGATAATACAAACCTTGTACATAAAAATCTTGTTATCACAGAATCATAGAATGGTAGAGCTTGGATGTGACCTCTGAAAATCATACATATAGTCCAATTCTGCTGCTAAACCAGGGTCACCTGTTATAGCACAAACCAAAATCTGTTATAACTGGTCTAGGTGATGCATATGAATTATTATGTTTTTTAGCTGACAGTATCAGGGAAAGCTCGTACTGTGTTCTCAATTACATTATGACAAAAGCATCACCCAGAAGGGCGTCTTTCTTAGCTTAGAGAGGTTTGTGTATCTAGTCACTCAGCACTCTTACTATTTCCTGTTTCTGTGCCACTCTCCTACTCACAGTTTTTAACTTTAAATCACATGGGGATTAAAAAAAAATTACATCAGACCTCCAAAGGAGTTAAGATATTATCATATTTTGAAACCCTTATCTTCCCCATACTGCTTGTATCTCCTGAAGTCCTTTTAAATGTTTACAAACATTTAAAATCCTTTCATGTTTAAAATCTACTGGTCTGCCCTGGCTGAGCCAAAAACTTAAATAGAGTGCTCTGCTGGCTGAACCAGAAATTCTTCCCTCCCAAGTAAATAGACAGTGCTATACCGGTAAAAAAATATTTGAAGATGTCAGGGAAACTGAACAGCTTTCCATGAAACACCACTGTTTCCCTACCTGAAATACAGAACATGTTAGTTTTGAATTAAATCAAGTTTCCAAGAGCTTTACAGAATTGAGAGTTAAATAAGATATCAACAAACATGAAAATCAGCCATGGAAGTTGTGTCCTAAAATACTGTGTGAAAACAGAAGCTACTGTTCTGTGACACGAAGTCTTCCTCTGAAGACCCCCAAGAGCATCTTGAGGTAGTGCTTTATAGTGAGGTTCTTGAGGTAAAGTGCTTTCTAGAGTACTTTATAATGCTTTGTTTGGACATCGACCATATCACTTTCTCCTCAGCCCAGGTGCAACACACTGTAGGAAAGTCGCAATGACTTGTACTAAATTACACTGAGGCTGAAGGAAAACAAAATGCATTTATATAGCTGAGATCTGGCCAGGGCACTGATGTCCTGCCAGCATTTGTGCCTGGCCAAATGGAAACATGAATGACTACAGTGGGGGAGCCCGCAAGTTTACTTCCCACAGGAAGGATCCTATTAATATAAATATAAATATTCTAGTGTGCTGCTGTGTTGACTTAATGTAGAGTGGGAGTGAGATTACTGCTGTTACTGAGTCAGTAGTAGCACCACCCATTGAGATGAATGTAATTTTAGTTATTCAGTGTGCTTTTGTTGTTGTTAATGATCAGCCATGATGTTCAAGAGGTGTTTTAAAACGGTACCTTCAAAACTGTGTGTGGTGTCACAAGCCTCTCATTCAATCTAACCCACCATTTCTGCGTAAACAGCACACCTCAGCCACTTCTGGCAAGGCAGCAAGCAGCATTGTAACTTAGCAAGTTAAATGCAGCCCTTCTTTAAAACCAGAAAATCAACAGTAATAGCTCTAAGGGATTAAGTCTATCTAGTGTATCTATCACTCATTCAACAACATGGCTAAGATAACTTAAATCATTTAGGCTTTGGAAATCACTTAAGGCCAGTGTTAACAAATGACAACTTTCCCAGGCTCGGTAGAAGCAATTAGTTCTGCCCTGAACACCTCTCCTAAAACTGTGCCCTTCCCTGGAAAACGTCAGATGGATCTAACTATAACTCACACTGAAACATACTGGTTTTGTGTAGCTACAATTTCAAAAGACCCAAGGGGCAGGAAAACACCATCTGATTAAAGTCACACAGTTCCTCACAAGTAGGAAAGCAACTTTTACAAAGGTTTTGGTTCCCAGATTATATTTCTGCAGAAGACTCACCATTGGCAAGGGACCCTTTGCAGATACACCCTTTTATGCCTTACACGGAATTTTGCAGGTACTCCGTGGCTCATTCCTCCTTACAGAATCCCCTGTGCCAGCCACTGAATGACAACATAAGTCCATGTTAAATGTATATTCACAGACACTGCGTCAGAAGAAAGCTCTCTTCTGAGAGAGAAGTTTATGCCGAGGAGATAGAACTTGTGAGTGAGTCGTGTTCACTGTCGAGGAGGCAGCCCTGGAGAGACAAGCAGCTCCTATCCATATTTTCAAGGTCCTATCCAGGTTAACAACAGTTCAGAGAAGTGCAGAATTAAATAAAGGGCAAGGATTACACAGATTGTTCCAGTTAGGGGCCAGAGTGTGGATGGACAGCTAGAAAAAGGACAACAGAGGAAACATAGAATCATAGAATCACTATGGTTGGAAAGGACCTCTAGGATCATCAAGTCCAACCTTCCTCCCAGCATTTCCCTAACCACTAGACCATAGCCTCAAGTGCTACATCTGCTCATTTTTTTAACACCTCCAGGGATAATGACTCCACCATCTCCCTGGGCAGCCCCTTCCAGTGCCTGACCACTCTCTCAGGGAAGAAATTCTTCCTAATATTCAATCAAAACCTCCCCTGGCACAACTTGAGGCCATTTCTTCTCATCCTAGCATCAGTAATTTGGGAGAAGAGACCAACACCAGCCTCACGACAACCTTCTTTCAGGTAGCTGTAGAGAGCAACAAGGTCACCTCTCAGTCTCCTCTTCTCCAGGCTAAACATCCCCAGTCCCCTCAGCCAGGCTCCATAAGGCATGTTTTCCAGCCCTCTCACCAGCCTCGCTGCCCTTCTCTGGACCTGCTCCAGCACCTCCATGTACTTCTGATCCTGTGGTGCCCAAAACTGGACACAGTGCTCAAAGTGTGGTCTCATGAGTGTTGAGTACAGAATGACCACAGGGAAAATTGAGAAAGGAAGTATTTTAGTAGCCAGGGCAAGAAGAAAAAGAGGATTTATCCAAATATTTGTTTCTGGAATGGAAAATAAAGAATAGATCTCTGAGTTGCTCCATTGGCCATAGAACAGCTTTCAGATTAGGGTGGGGAAACAGAAGCAGAAGGAAAATGAAGTCTAATTTAAGACCCACAACAAGGTTCTAGCAGTGTCACCACTGATAAAAAAAGCAAAGGTCTGATAGCCTTTACTATCTCACAGTGACAATATTTCCTTAGCTGTGCAGTCTTAGAATCCTCTATGATTAACAACATCCACTTTTTAAATGAGGAAACCCACCAGAAGTGACAAATAGTTTCTCAGTAGGAAATTGACATTAGAAAAAATTTCACAAAAGTCGTCATTTCTCTGTCTGTCTGTTGCTCAGCAATATTTTCTATTAGACAAATCACAAAAGAAAGTAAGTCAGCAGCTGGCTTTTTCTTTAAAACATCCAAACCATAAAAGAAATGTTGTTTAAAGTAGTGTGGGCTCAAGTTGCTACTAGCCTGTTGTCACAAAAGTGTCTATAGAAATATCTCTGCTGTCAGTTTTGAAAGGCTCCTGAATGGTATCATTTTCACCACCACTTCACAACCTACTCTGAGATGATTCAGTTTTTCCACAGGTATGTAGCCTTCAGGGCATAATCAGTTGCGTAGTCATGAGTCATAAGAACTTTTGCAGAGCTGGCCAGACACACTATAAATTCACCCTAACCTTCATGGGAATAACAGAAACCTTGTCGACGCCCAGAGCAGCAGTGTTCCTCCTTGCACAAACCAAGGTACTGTAATGATTTCTAGAGATTATTTACTTAATATGCTCTTGGATGATGTTGCTTTGTTGACAAATGCATAGAAAAAAAGGAAGCAGGGATTTGAACTGGAAACAACAAATGCCTGGGAAAGTAATTTTAATATTAAGATGGCACAGGCATTGTGTAGCAGGCGAAAAGCTTAAAAATAAGACTATAAGACTAATAAGATAAACTTATTGTACAGAGGTCTGTAATTTGGAGAGCTCACTGCTAGCCTATGTATCATAGCAGAGTAAGAGCCTCTGTGTTTGCTTAAGTCAGCTAATTTGGTCTTGTGTGCTTTAGCTCTTATGAACATCAGGTCAGTTCCTGGTTTGCAAGCCACTCAGGACACAAACTTTCTCTATTCTAAGGCCATCCTATAACAACCAGAATAGCTCCTAGTCCATGCCTAGAGATCTCAACTCTCAGCTGTAATGAAAATGACAAATGGCAGCATTTGTGGTCTACTGAATATGAAACCTTGTCCTGCAGAAGAACCAGGAAGCTCAGATCTGTAAGACAGAGTTTCAGGACATTTTTGGAAGTCAAATAGGGAATTCAGGATGTTTAGCATGCACTAGTGTGTGGTGCTTGCCCAAGCATTGGAAAGAATATTTTGTCCTGGCCTAAAGGAATAGTTTGACTGTTACTGATACTAGTGTATTTGTTCGGTGCTGTTACGAGTAAAAAAATGCTCTTGTACAAATAGAAGTACAATAGGCTGTGGTAAGAGTCAGTGTCTCAGTATCCTCTACTCCAAGCTTTATCAACTGTCATTTGTAACAGTTGATAAAGTCACAAATTAACATAAGAATAACATTATCAACTGTCACTTCAAGACATTATTGCACTTCACTAAAGGACAGTGCAATAAATGTCCTGGTGAACAAATACAAAACAAGGTTGGAGGCTGCTTTTTCCCTAACCTAAATGATAGCTAGTATCATCAGTGAAGCAGGACATGCTAAATCTTATAGGATTTTATAAAAGTTATTCCTCCTTGTTTTTTATATAGATAAATACTTTCAGAAATCACAAAAGAAACTTCAAAAACTGAAGAGAAACTTGCAGACACACAGCAGTCATAAGTAGTGGTTTGCTAAGTAGCATCTTTTCTCCCTTTCTGTGCAGGTTCAGAACAATGGAAGCTTTAAATAAAGCAAACACAAGCTTTGCTCTCAACTTTTTCAAACATGAGTGCCAGGAAGATGGCGACAGGAACATTTTGTTCTCTCCTTTGAGCATTTCATCTGCTCTGGCTTTGGTTTATTTGGGAGCCAAAGGGAACACGGCAGTTCAGATGGCAAAGGTGAGTCGGGGCTTCAAAAGGTAGCTGTCTGAAAAGGTTGATGTGTTGGAATAACATCCTCTGTGCAAGAAATCTACTGTGGTGGAACAGAGGAACGCCATAAGCAGAAAAAGTACTCTCATCAAAACTCATCACACATATAGTAGCAGCTGCAGTTTCATGCCTGATGTGCACTGCAATGAACAGACCAGTTCTCCACTTGTGCAGATCAAAGAAATAGTCCACTCTGGAACCAGGTCCCCAGCAAATGGCACTGGTAATGTTGTCTCCTTTTAAATCCCACCAGCAGAAATAAGGATCTTGATCCCAAAGCTCCATAACTTGAGCATTCACCAAGGAGTGGAGACCTGGATTCTCCTACTCTGCCACAGACAATCCTATCTCATGTCCTACTCTCTTTGGAAAAGACCCTCCCCCCAAAAAAAAAAATAGACTCGTCCCTAAAGTTATTATAAGTTTTTCACTTTGCTAAATATAAATCCACACCCCTAGGATCAGAGAAGAAATACAGTGAGACTACAACCCTTTCTTTGGGTATGCATTTTACAGGCAAAATTACTTACTTACTGAAACCCATAAGCCATATTTGTGCAAAGTTTACACAGCTTTAGCATGCAGCACCGAGAACAGCCCCAGAGCCCAGTTATTTACTCCTATCATAGGAGGTGAGGCTTGTGAGTTTGCACCTACGAGGCAGTGATCTAACTCTTGATTTACACGACAAAAGAGGGCCAGTAGGGTAACAAAGAAAGGAGTGATCTTCTGTTACAAGGAAGGGGAAACAAAAAAAAACCCGGAATAGTTTTTCTGAAAAATGATCCAAGTTTGGACACCCCTCCTTGTAGCCTGGGTAATGTGTACATGGCCAGAGCAAGGGACTGAAGGCATGAGACTGCCCGCTCTGTGTTCATGCTAGCAGCACTCCATTTAAACTTCTGCTTTAGTAGTCGTCATCTGAAGATAATTTGCTCTTCTTTGGTATTAACTGGTCAGCCTAGGGCATAACTCAAAGCAGGCAGATTCCTCTAGAAAGGCCACGTACATGAGAGTTTGCCCTGCAGCCCTCAGCTTGGCATGCAGAAGCCAGCTTGTGCAGGTGGGCCTCCAAGTCTAACCAAAGGTTCCATATTCGGTCAGGACTGAACACATGAAGGAGATCTGAGTTTGACTTTCTTCAGCACCAGTCCTATGACTTCATTGAAGCATTTTACTAAAATAGCAAACTTTCTATCATTGCATTTATTATTGTTTCTTCCATTGTAGGTTCTTCACTTCGACAAAGCTGAAGGAGCCAGAAACACCACCAGAACAATAAAAATGCATGTTTATTCCAGAACAGAAGAGACCTTATCAAATCGATGTGCTTTTTTCCAGAAGGTATCTCACCAAGGCTAGTGAACAAGCTATGGGCATGGGCACACCTTGTCTTTCTTGCATGTTTCTTCCACATTTTTTTTGCTAATGTTTGTTTTACTTAATTGCAGTGCAGACGATTAAGTGGTACAGCATCCTGTGATAACTTAATCTAATGCAATACTTCTTACATGCTTCCCCTTTCTAGGTAAAATTGCAAAAACTAACCTCAAATTTGCAAAATTTAAAATTCAATTTTACTATTCTTTGTCAATAGAGCTCTCTAATTTTTTTTTCCTTTAACTTCCAGGAGAGATTTCTTTCTTAAATTATTACAGTTCTAGGTAGCTATTTAGCAATAACATATTCTTTGAACAGAAAAAGAATTGTCTCCTACCTCAGAGAGCTAACCACAAGAACAGAGCTGCCCTTCCACACATTTGATTGTAACAACAAAAACCAGACCATTAGCTTTTCCAGGCTACTTGTGCTTGATATGTTTCAGAAATTAGTCTCTATTTCAGTTGCATAGTTAACAAATAAGCTGAAATGTTGGAATTTCCCTAGGCAATCCAGTTACTTGCATTAAATGTTAGAGACATGGAAATCATTATGCTCCAGAGATATTTCTTTGACGTACTGGTAGGCGTCTTAGACCAAAGTATATGTAATTTAACAGAAAATAGCAGAAAAATATGGAAAAGCAAACGTAACCCCTCTGAGTCAGGAAAGTTGAGTTTTCCTGTTTGATAATTCACCACCATGGTGAATTGACACCATGGTGGTGTCAAACTCTTCCCCTTGCTCTTTCCCCTCATCTTTGTTCTTTGTGGGAGTGAGCCATTTCCTGCAGTCTGCCCACAAAGCCCCAGCAGCCACAAGTCCTGATGAATGGGAAGTTGGATCTGCATCCCACAGCCAAATCCCAAGGTGGAAAGATTTATTTTAGGGGCTATGTCAACAACCCATTTGCAGTGCAGGAACAGGACGGGGATTGTTCCTCATGAGTAATGCTTCTCTGAATTGTAGGAATTATATAGCACTGTGGGTAGGGCAAAGGGACCATTCCAACAGTTTAGAAATGTAAGTGTCTGTTCATGTGTCTGATTCTGATGTAATGACAAGACGAATAAGGCACAGGTACAGATTTTTAGTTTACCAGTTCACACCTTAGCCTCATTGAACTTGTTTAAGAGTTTGAGCCCAGATAAATTGAATCTTGCTACTTCGAGATCATAATAATATAAATATATAAAAGAATATATATA
>NW_008619309.1:39257-39546 GCF_000691845.1 Merops nubicus | reverse complement strand
ATATATAGATATATAGATATATATATAGGTTTTGAGACAAAAATGCAGAAAGTGAAAAAAAAAACACCCTAAACAGGATGGTGTGCTCTGATTTACTTGAATCTGGTCTCTTCAGCACCTGCGTTATTAAGAACTGAATATTTTTCCACTTGAATTTAGTGCTATTAGAAATTTAATATATGTGTTTTATTTATTTGATTTTTTTTTTTTGCATGACTGATGCAAGGTTTGACATTTTCACTCAATAAAAACTGGAAAAAAAAAAAAACCCAAAGTTTTAAGTCATCAA
>NW_008619309.1:0-39182 GCF_000691845.1 Merops nubicus | reverse complement strand
GCCGGCGAGCCCTGGAGCAGTTGGGGTCTTTCAGGGCGGTGCAGCCCCAGGCACAGCCTGCACCCGTTCAGCACCCGTGCTCAGGGGGCAAGTTCTCTTTAGATGGACTCTCGAGCTTTTTAAGCAGCCCCACAGTTTGATTTTGGCCCCCCCAGTAGGGATGCATCTCCACTAAACCAGGCCCTGGAACCGGAGAGCTGGCTGCTGGTGTCCAGATGGTTCCAGGGGTGGGGGTTTGGGATCTGTGGTGGGACCGTCCTCGCTGTAACCTGCCTGAGCCCCTTCAGCGACGGTCAGAGCCCACCAGACAACACGTTTGACTATCCCCTTAACAAAAGAGGGGTCAGGAACACCCTGTCTGCCCACAAGGGGTGGGGGCTCACAGCTCTGCTCATCTCCAGCCAAGCACTTTGAGAGCCCTTAGCAAGGACACACAAAGCTGCACCCCACAGAGGTGAAAGGGAGCTCTGAGCCTTACCTGGCCATGCCGTGGCTTCTTCCTGCTGCAGAAACCTGCACACCCCAAGCTCCTGCACAGTATGGCAACTGCCTCCTGGGCTGGGAGCCTTCCAGGCCAGAGGTGTCCCGACAGCCACGGTGCCACGCAGCGCGGCCCTGGTGGGGCTGAGCCCACAGCCACGGGCACTGACTGGCACAGCAGAGCAGAGAAAGGCCCTGCACGCTTAGTGCAGCTTCTCCCCATCAGTCTCCGAGCCAGGACTCACCCCAGGCCTGGGCACTCGCACACTGGAGGTGGGTCCAGACCAGGCTTTCGTCCCCAGCACCCCTGCTCTGAACAAGGCAGATGGGGACAGGCAGCAGATGCCATTTTATGAAGACATAAGCTACTTTGAGTCAAACCAGAACAAACCCCAAAACTGCATGTTCACAGCAAGTCATGCACCCTAAAGCGACTGCCCACGTGGGGTCTGCCAGGTCCTGCTCAGTGCCAGACCACGGCAACATCCTCACGGTCCCTGAGGAAGTCTGTGCCTACGTCAGGACACAGGCCTGCAGAGGAGCTGCCTCTGTGCTGAGCCCCCACACCCTCCACCCCACCCAGAGCTGTTCTGGTGGTGAGGTGTGAAGCCTGCACACAGCCCAGCACCCATCCTGCTCTGTCTTCCTGAGGAGGCTGGGCCCGAGTGCCCTGGAAACACAACGGGTTGTGCCCAGTGGCAGGGATCTGGGGGTCTGGGTGTCCATCCCCCCTCAGCCTCGGTCTCTGCAGTGCCAGGTGATCTGCTCTTGGACACCAGCCTGCCAGGAAACGCTGCTCTGAGCCTGTCCTGCCAAAGTGCTGCTGGGCTGGGGAGAGGGGGGAGCAATGTCAAAGTCCTCGTTTTACCCAAAGAGACCCTGTCCTGTGTGGCTCTTTCCCCATGCTCTGGAAGCAGCTGGGTCTTTGCCCCTCTCTGCCACCTCTCAGAGAGCCCAGGAGCAGCAAAGCAGCGCTTGCCAAGCCTGATGCACTGGCAGCAGCTGCGTCTTTATTAGGAGAGGGAGGATTAGACTCCTCTCCCTTTCAAAGCCCCCTCGCTGCTCTGCTGCAGCTCCTACCCATCCTGTTTTCAGATGTCATTATCTGAACACGCTCCTAATCCACCCTTGGTGCACAGGGGTTGGGTCTCTCTGGAGCTCTGCCCACAGCACATGCGATCTGGGGACAGGGCCATGCTCAACACAACTCACTGCTTGAAAGCTCTTGCTAGAACTTGCCTGTGACGGCACTTCACAGAAGAATGACTAAGCCATGGGAGAAGCTGCAAGGGGAACAAACCAAAGCCTCACTGCTGCTCTCACTCCAAGCCCTCACAACTGGTGCCGCTGTAGCTCTGCAGCGGGTGAGCTGTGGAGAGCAGCAGACACAGAGTGAAGCTGCTCGGTCCAACATCAGGGCAAAAACTGGGCAGTTGCTGCTGCTATTGTACTTTGCTGACATCAAGCAGCATTTCCTGTGCCTGTAGCAGCATTTTTTGGTGAGCGCAGGCCTACAGCTGCACTGCTAGCCCCAGCACTACACGGCCTGGCTTACACACCACTGGGTTGCCACTTTGCTAACAAGTCTTCTGCAGCACCCACCAACACGGGCCCCCACAGTGGGAGCATCCCTTGGCACCAGCCCAATCACAAAGCTCAAACAGGGGAGCAGTGCCTGCTCCAAACAACTCAAAGCTTTAAACCAACAGAGGCAGCAAAAGTTCAATTGCCTCAGACGTAACTAACCAGCACCCACCAACACAGGCCCCCACAGTGGGAGCATCCCTTGGCACCAGCCCAATCACAAAGCTCAAACAGGGGAGCAGTGCCTGCTCCAAACTCAAGGCTTTAAAACAACAGAGGCATCAAGTTCAATTGCCTCAGATGTAACTAACAGGACTCCAGGTATTCTAGGGCAGAATGGGAGCCAGATGGTTCTGCTGCTGCTCCCAGTCATCCCCGTTTGTAGATGTCATTAACCCAGTTTGCCTAGTCCCACCTTAGCACATGGAGACCTGTCCTCACAGGAGCCATAGGGCCCAGGCCAGCAAGGCCAGCAGCATTACTGGTGTTGGCTGGACGTGAGGGTAGCAGCCACCACCGTGCTGCAGCAAGACACCCAGGGCTATTCATTCGAGTGCCTCTCACAGAGCCTAGCAGGGATGTTTTCAGAGCTTACCAGGAAAAGAATACTTTGGGTTCCACCTCTCCTTATGTCCCAGACCTACACAGAACAGGTTTTATACTGTGGTAGGCATTAGTTTAATTTGCAGGACCCTTTCTTAGGAGCTCTTCCCAGCCCCAAGCTCAGCCCTGAGGCCAGCAGCCAGCTCCCAGGGCAGCCCAGCAGGCAGCCCAGCACCTCTGGGAGGGCATTTACTCCAGTAGCACAATGCCTCCTACACCCGGGCAGAAGGCATTTTGGAATTCTGCTGCTGACTGGAACAGAGGTGAAGCAGCTGTTACAAACTGGGTGTGACTTACAGCTTGTGAGGACCAACACTCAGCACTGGCTTTAAAGGCATAATCCCACTAGGAAAGAGCTGGAGACTTGCTAGGGAAGTAGGTCTGTTAAATAAGCCCAGCTTTATACCCCTAGATGAGAGAATCAGAGCTGGAACTGAGCAGGAGTTTAGCAGAGAAGAGCAGCCCTTGGTGTGAGTGTGGCTGAGATGCCCACGGGAGCCCACGGCCAGGGGAGTCCCTGGGGGAGGAAGGGGCACTGCACAGGTACTGCTGCACCTACAGAAACCCACTGCTGAGAAAAGAGGGCAGCCCTCTGAGCAGGTGGCAGCACTGGAGACTCCTGCCTCTCTTCAAAGACTAGCAAGAGTTATTCCAACACATCCTCCTCTCTGTAACAGGACAAGAGTCCAGAAGTAGAAAATTTGACAGAACACAGGCACAAAAGTGGAAAAACATTCACACAATGGAGACAAAAATTAACTGATCCAGCTTTTGGTACTGTCCATGTCACTCAGGTATGGGAGCTAAGACAGAAACCAGCCATTAACAGATAACAATAGATACTAAGTGCCATGAGATTTCCTGGAAAAAAATAATATTTTCACTGGGTATTTGGTACAGTAACACAAAGCAAGAAAGAATATTATGAACATGAGACTGTGGACCAAATGTTTAAAGCTAAGACTTTGACTTGACCTCTAAAGTTTCCTTCACAGTTCTACACTAGACCTTTCCCAGAAGCAAGGTTCTGAACCACCAGTCCTGCATGGGCCATACAGACTCCACCAACTGCCTGTGTCACAGCCGAGGTCTGTATTTGCACTTCTGGCTGTTGCACACAGGCACAAAACTGTGTTCACAAACCTGCAGGTGCCTTTCTGAAGGCCACGGGCAGCCCTTTTAAACCAGAAGCTCTTGGGGAAGGAGAGGAGCTGTAACCAAGTGTGTCCCCCCCTCAGTCTGCATGCAGTCTGCACAGAAGACTGAAGCTTTCAAATATGACAATAAAATCTCACATCATCTTCAAGGGGAACATGAACTTTAAAGACTTCTCTGAAAGTCAATAAGCAGCTTGTACCTATTCCAAACAAAAAAACTCTGTAGATTGTTGGTAATGGGTTTGGAGTCCCACACAGGCACACACACAGGGATAAATAAATAATTCCTGCCTTTCTCTACAAACCAAGGCAGGCCTTAGTTTAATATGACCAAACTTGGAAAGAAGGAGAGCATGCATGGGTGTCTCTGCACACAAGACCTGCACATGCACAGCTCAGCAAAACACTCAGGTCTGCCCAGTTCCTGTGTGGGGGCAAGGCCAGTGTGCCCATTCTGGCAGCAGCAGGCACTGGCCTGTGAGGATCCTGTGTGTGAGACTCACCACATTGGTGTGTTTTGGGTACCTATAGAAAGGTAGGGATAGGCACGATGCTTTTGAGTCCCTCTGCTGCAGACACTGTTAGGTGGAAATCCACACTCAGGCAGGAAGCTCCCCACTTTTCGGGTCTCTGTCTGCTGTCCTGAACCAACTTCAGCAGCACCTGCAAGCTGACAACACCCACCTCTGGAGGCAACAACCTCTGCCAAAGGGGTGAGGGCAAAGAGGGGAGAAAGGCACCGGGCAGCATCTGCAGGTACAGCAGGTGTCAGAAGGGAAGGCAAGTGCTCCCTGCCAGCTGGGGACAAGAAGTGGGCTCACTGGAGTCCCCAGCAAGCACCTCCCCTTGCCAGGGCCAGGTGTCTGCTCGAAGACAGGCACACGGCCCCTCCAGAGGCAGATCCCTTCATCTCACCCAGGGTGCTCCTGCCCCTGAAGTGCCCCAGACCCATCCTGGCTGAGGAGGGGTGGCCAAGAAGGCAGCTTCCCTCCTTCCTTTTGCTCTTTTTTGGCAGGGAAACTCTTAAACAAACAAATGAAGAAACACTGAGGATTTAAGTAAACAGAGGAAGATTTATCTGACAGGCAGGCTGAGCCTTTCCCTGCCCCCTTCCCTTCCCAAAGGGCAGGGTGCTGCCTTGTGCTCTCGCTGTGCAGCCCGCTACCAACAGCATTTGCCCCGAGCTCCTGCTGTCACCAGGACCCTCCTCTGACCCCAGGCCACAGCCAAGCACTGCCTGAAGGCCAGAGCTCTACATTCTGAGGCATTAAAGAGGATAAACCCAAATCATCTGGTCTGTGGCCAGAGCTAGGTAGAGCCCCTCCCAGGGAAGTGGCTCGTTCAGCTCCAGGCACCAGCCCTGCGAGTGGCGCCTGGGCCAGAGGCAGTTGTGCCCAGGAGCTGCAGGGAGCCAGCTGGGGGCTGTGGCTGGACAGCACCATGTGCCCCCACCAGCCCCCAGCCCACTGAGAGCCCCACTGCAGGCTGGTTCCTGCACAGCCCCTCTGCAGAACTAGGTTCCTGCAGCCCCTGCACAGCCCCTCTGCAGAACCGGGGGGCATCGCTGCCGGGGGCACCCACTGCACAAGCTCTGACACAAGCTCACAGACCCTGCCTGTGGTGTCTAGACTTGGGGACAGAAAGGTGAGAAGCAGATGCAATAGCCTCACGTTCCAGTTTCAGTCAGGCTGCACCTCTCACCCATCCTGGGGAGCAGAGGAGACTCAAGCAGGAGGGAGCCCCAACCTCCATCTCACACCCAAAGCTTGCTGGCAGCAGCAGTGGGAGTGTTGGTGTCACTGCACACAGGCACAGACACAACACCACACCAGTAAGCAGGCAAACAAGCATGTGGAGATGAAACCTGCCGTTGATGCTGTGAGAGGGCAGGAAGCAAAGAATGCTTCACCTGCATAGGAGAGCTGCAGAAATTTAGCACAGTCTTCTGTGCATGAACCTATCAGTTGAAACTGCTTAAGCAAATCTCTTCAAAGAGATGGAAGAATGTCCATCCAAGAACTTGCTCTGGTTTAATTAAATGAGTTAAAGAAAGCAATTTTAAAAAGGTGTTACTCTAGCCTCAGACAGATGAAGCCTCAGTGCTAGCCTGTAGCAGCTGAGGGATAAAGTCAGAAACAGCCTGAGGTGTTAGAAGGGAAAAGGGATGAGCAATAGGCATTGGGAGTCAGGCAGGCATGCTGGAAGCCTGAAAACCCAAGAGCAGGGATGCTGTGTGAAGCACACGTGCCAGGCAGTGACAGAGGCAGACAAGGAGGCTGGAAAAGTGACGGGCACAAAAACAGGCAACAAACAAAGCAGCTGTGCTGCCAGAGCCTCTGCATCAGCCCCAGCCAGCCAACCACCTTCCCACTCTGCAGACAGTCCTAAAGGAAAGCAAGGGTTTTACCTAAAACAGAAAAAATAACCAAAGTCTCTTTCCCCCATCCCTCTTCAGGCTTGTTCTTGCAGCCAGCATCATAAAACATCTCCCATTATTTGCGTAAATATGGAAAAATAAATCCTGAAGGGTTAAATCCTTCAGCACATGCAGAAAAGAAGGGCTTGGGGAAAACAGGGGTGTTCTTCTGAGATGCTCCATATTGTGAGTAACCCCCGAGCAGCCCCTGCAAAGCATTTGGGGAGATTTTTAGTCTGAAAGACACTTTACAAAAATAAATTGTAATTGAGTATAATAATCTTCCCCTTTTCAGAAAGGGCCTGACAGATGCTGCCTAGTGCTCACTTCTGCCCCATTTCAAATATTTTTACCTTATTTGGATGAAATATATTATTTTTCTAATGAAAGGAGGTTGGGTTTTTTTTTTCCAAAGAGCTGGTTTTCCCTTCGTCCAGCTGGTGCCTTTATTAGGTTAGTGCTTGCTCCCTTTTGGGGATGGGATTGTTTTTTTCCCTGAGCTGGGAGAGACCATGCCAGCCCCTCAGTCTACAAGTGCACAGTTCAGAGTTTCTACTGCACAGCAAGTGCTGGAGCTGGGCCCTGCCCTCCATCTTTCCTCTTCCCTGATACCCTAAAATTCACCTTAGGTACATTTCCATTATTTTATTTCATTTTTTGAGAGTGCACATAGTGATAAGAGCCAGCCTTTCATCAGCATAATGGTGGACACGGCTTCAAAGGTGCCTACAGCATAGTCTGGGGATAAGACAAGGAAAGGGAAAATGAAGAAAGCTGGAAGCTCTCTCCTGTGCCCTTAGGTAAATAATTTCTTGTTTCACCTCCCAGCATCCCTTTATTTATGTTTTCAATCCCTGGAGGCCAAGCCCCTCTCTTGCTTTGCACTTTCATACCACCCAATGGCACGAGAGATCAAGTCCAGGCTGGAAGACTCAGAGCTCAAGCTTAGCATCAGTTTTGGTGTGCACAGTCACCAGCACATACAATTTGTGTTTAACATAAAGCACCACCACCCAGGGGGGACCTTCCAAAGCTTCCTGTTGTCAAAGTCCCTGGGAAACATTTGTGTGCTCTACAACCTACTGGGTGTGGAGGGTCCAGTCAAGCGTGGAGACCTTGACTTTAACACAGCAGTTTGCAACCAGAAGCTACTCTGGACCTTTGCCTAGCCTTTGTTTCCCCAGGCATCACACTGGCCAACCAAAGGAAAGACCAAGGCTGCCTCCATTTCTGTAGCAGGCACTTCAGATGAAAGCAATGGAGCAGCCACAGACCTTTTCCACAGCTCCCTCACTGCCCCAGCCAGCAGCCCAGCATGTGCCACGCTCCCTTCCACCAGCACACAGCAGGACAGACCCTCCAGCAACCCTCTTACCACCACATGTGGAAACTGAGGCACACTTGGAAGTAAAATACTTTGCAAAGCAGCAAGATCAGAAGGGGTCCTACGGGGAGGCAGAGTCCATCCTCTGCCTCCTGATGCCAAACACTGTTAGGTTATAGCCCCAACACACACAAGGCAATTAAAAAAAATTCTTCCTGCTTCTGAGGAAGCTGCACATAGGGCTTATTTATCACACCTGGGGGTGAGGAAGGTTAGACAAAGATGATCAGGAGACATCTCTCTTAACCCTTTCCCACTTTGTCACATCTGTGGAGTTCCCCACATTTCTCTTGCAGCTATTGAAAAGGGAGCTTTTATATTCTCAAATTTCTGGGAAGCACCAGGCTGATAGCATTTCCTCCAAGAGAGCAAGCACAGGCTCACAGGGTTTCACTGAGATGTGCTCAGATGACACTGTTCAGAGGAAGCTCCCTTCACCTGCTTTCTGTATGCCAACAAGGACCTACAGAAACCATTTGACAAACCCACTGAACTCACCAACCAGGGTGTTGTTCTTCTTCTTCCTGTGTCAAAACAAAGGCTGATTACACAATAAAATAAAGTACTTGAATAAGCCAGATGGGGGGTAACTGCTGCTCTCTGTCTTGTTCTGCAGAAAATCAGCTTGCTACCTGGCCATCTTTCAGCCAACAGGATCCCCTCCTCAGTGCCTACTGGCCAGTGGGCCAAACATCTCACTGGGCAGCTGATGTAAGAATTTTGTTTCTGGCAAAAAAAAAAAGAAAGGAGAAAATGACAAGTTAGCAGCCAGGCAACATGGTTCATAAGGCCCCAAATCCTTGCCCTGCAGCTGTTGCTATGCTGGAAAGACAAGGAACACGAGAGAGAGGAGCAAGACTCACAACAGTACCTGCTGGTGAGAAGGTCTGGCTTCTTCCAGGCTCCCTGCTGGAGGGTTGGATCTCTTCAACCAAGTACACAAACACCCCACCAGCAGCCAGAGGCCCAGGGTTAGATTCTTATGAGCAACAATGGCTATGGTGGAGATTTCTGGGATTCATCAGGTTAGGGGAAGGAAGAACTGTGACCTGATGAATTTGTAAAGGTTCTAAGAAGCTAAAGCTAAGGGAGGGAAAAGGGCAGCTGAAGAGAACTGCCTTTTACTCTGCACCAGGAATCTTGAGGTAAATGAATTGAACACTGGCAACATGGAGGAAAAGGGGGAAAAGGAACCCGCAGGGATGCCTGTGCTGCAAGCCTCGTAAGTCACTCTGCAAGGCACATACCTCAGCAACATATTTTCCACATTTCACCAACTGCTGTTGACCAGGCACTTTCTATTTTCAAAACCTTCTATGTATATGAAATGTACACAGGCAGGACAATACTTTTTCATCACATCCCTGCGTTCAGTCGTGTTTTCTTTTCACGAGGATTCTTGGCTTGGAGAAATGAAAAGTGCCATCTCTTAAGAAAAGCCTTTCCTTTTAAACACTTTCAAATTTGCCCTGTTTTAGCTAAACGTGACGTTCTTTGTGAACGTTAAACAGTGGAGAGAGAGACAGAGAGGGAGAGAGAGACACACACACACTCACTCACTCCTGGGGAAGATATTCGTCCATTTAAGGAATGAGAAATCATCACATTCAGCAGCAGGTCTAAATACAGTAATATGAAGGTCCCTTTCGCTCTCCCCGAGCAGGAAAATGTCACTGTGTACCAGACACCCAAATACTCAGGAATCAAGTAAATCCCTCATTTTTTAATAAGGGAGCCAAATAGTTCTGTCCTGCAAGGCTGGGAGGGCAGCAGCTGCAGGTCACTTGCTGTGCACCATTTCTGCCAGTGGCCTCTGCTCTGCAGGGCAGGGGCAGGGCAGTCATGGGACATGGCTCAGTCCCTGCTGGCAGATAAGGCCCTGGGATATCTCACTCACTCCCTTCAGCACCTCCTGCTGCCAGGGGTGAAAGGAGTGGGACGCTGTGTTCTGCACCCCCAGAGCCTCCTGCTGGGAGGGAAGGAACCAAATAGCTGTGTCTTACTCACTGGGGGATCCATCCATCTCACCCTCTGCAGCACTTGAGGCAACCTCACGTGATGGTGGTGTGGGAGCTATTTATACTGTACCTTCTACTGAGCTTACATTGTTCTCTACATTGCCTCCCACTGACAGGACCTAGTATTGGAGCAGTCAGCCATGAATATCCTTCCAAAAACATTTTACAAGGACTGAATTTCTGTAATAGTCCCTTTTTCCCCCTTTTACCACCCTGCATGCATGTTTTTCCCCCAAATAAGAGACAGAGTAATCCAGTAATAGCCTGGTGTTAAATAGTGGTAACTCATATTTATTACAATTATATACAATCATATTTTATATTTGAAATCTATACATGATCACACAGACGAGCACACTTGCTTGGTGAGGACAGTGAGACTCAGTTGTTACAAGAATTGCTCTGCTAAGAGGCTCTGATGCAGTGAATAATATAATTGGACACCACCATTTTACCAGCTGAGAACACAATGCTGCAAATGAGAGGTTTCAAAATTCACTGTTTTAATTTGTGTATAGCCCCAATGGGGCAAAAAAAGGCTGGACTGGGCAAGAAGGGCCAGTGGTTAACCTCAGAGCCAGAACTGTTCTCTCTTCTGTCAGGGCTGCTTTGCTGGAGCAGCTGCCTGTCACTGGGTAGGTACAGGTCTCAGCTGATCATTTAAGATGGTTTTCTTCTCATTTAGAGAGAAAACCAGGCTGAAAACCATTGCAAAGATTCAGAATTAACCAACTATTTCAGCATCTGATATCACCTCATTCATTCATTCATTCAGGATAGCTATAAATAAAACGTAAGATACCAAAAACTGATGTGAGCTCCTTGTCTTTGGAGGACGAAGGGCAATAACTGGGATGAGTGGAGTCAGCTTCTTTTACAGCCATCTTTTACTGGGGAGCAATCAGTAACAAAGCCATCTGTTCTCATCCATCTGACTGTGGCCATGACACCTGGTCCTGGTCCCTAGCAAGAGGCCACTTCAATGAAGGTAAGCATGTGGGGTGGAAATTGTGTTCTTTGGACCCCACAGAAATTTAGTGTTCTCAGATGCTAGGTAGTTTCAGGAATTGGGGGCTTGACATAAGGCTTGGAAGAACCAAGACTGAGATCTGGTGAGGAATTTAGGGTTAAAACATTCATTTTTTTGGCAACAGAGTATCAAGTAGTGTGAGAAATAAAACAGAGGGTTATTCAGGGAAACAGAGAACTGGTTTGGGCCTTAGGTGAGGATTAAAGGCTTGTGAAATCAAAGAGCTCAGGACAGACTGGTTTCTGAAACTGGATAGAAGGGCTCTAGGATGCAGCAAAGAGGCTAACTGTTTCAGGAGAGATGGTGTTTTTGTAAGAGGACTTGTTCTGTAGCTGTGGTGCATGGTAAGGCGATTGGTCTTCCAGCCTAGGCAGTGACCCCAGCTCATGGGGAGAACGTGGGTCTGGGGAGGGAGGAGAAGCCACTGCGACACTGCAAAGCCCTGTAGTGAAACAGGGCCCACCTTGCTCACTGGGCAATCATGACCCTGCTCAAGGTCAGTCATGGAAGAATCACTGGACGGGACGGTGGCACTTCTCTCCTCAAAATGGGAGAGGCACCAGGGACAGTGCAGGAGGCTACAGAGGATGTACAGCAGCAGCAGCAGCAGAAGCCAGGGTGCCTTAGTCAATCTCATTCTCGTTGCTGGCCCCCTCGGGTCTTCGTAGTTTTTCCACTTGCTCATTAATCTGACCATCCCCTCCTCGCCGGTCCTCAGTCTGGACACCCAGACATTCCTCCTCATCCACATGGCTAACATCATCATCCTCATCGTCCTCTTCCTCCTCTTCACTCCTTTTGGTTTCCCTTTTCTCCTCCTCACCCTGCACCTCCATCCTCACTTGGCTCTTGACGTCAATCACTGCCTTGCTGCCCTCCTCCGTGCTCAGCAGGTGGCAGCTGACCTTGGAGCCCTCAGGGCTGTGGTTCTCCTTGACTGGTGATGAGGTGGTAGACTCGTTGCTGACAGGTGAGATGTCACTGCTGCTATTGTGGTTGGCAACAACAGGGTTGGAGGGTGAGCTTGGCTTCACTGGGATCTGCCAGGACGGGATCTTGGGAGCCGAAGGGGAGGGAGGGAACTGCCTCCTTGGGGAGGGGAAGAGGGGAAGAGAAGGAGAGAAAGGGGCTTTTATTAAAAACACTGAGGGGTTATCATTAGAGAGAACAGTATTTGCAGTGGGACAAGCACGTAAAGCAGGACTGAAACTGCAAATCTCCTTTGCCACAAAGGAACAAACCCAAGATCACTTCAGTTCTTCAGCCAGAACCTCAAAGTGCTTTACAGGCACCCGGTGCCAGGGCCTGCACACAAGGACAATACCACAGCTGGGCAGCCTGAAGTACTAAAATCATCTGGTTAGGGCAATTTCACAGAGCAAGCTAGCACTCAGGAACGGTGCCTGTGGAAAGAGATGGGTGTCCCTTTATAAAACAATCACTAATTAATTGGTAAAGCCAATTCCCACTGGAGTAAGAAGTCAGGCACACCAGGTCCTTGTGCCGGAGCCAAGGAATTTCACCACCTGGCTCTCGCCCCACTGTGATACACAGCGACTGCATCCTGCCTCATCACAATCCAGAGCCTCCCTCCCAGTCCCAGCAGGCACGTTACATGTTTGGGCCAGGTCCTGGCTCCTGCAAACTGGTTCAGTTTCTCTGACTTGGAGCCACACGTGCTTGCACCAGCTGCACAAGCTGGCTGCTCTGTCTCTCCCAGGAGGGCTTCAAGGAGTCCACAGTGGCAGGCTAATGCCCAGCCCTAGCAGGAGAATCCAAGCACCAAACAGGACAAATATAAGTGCAGTGGGGAGAACTCTATGCCCTCAGAAAGTCACCCATCATGAAGAGCAAAGCAAAAAAGCATGGCTGATCTAGTACTCCCCAGGTATCCTTGCTCGTGCATGTGAAAAGCAGGAGTGTGGAGAGGTGTCAGATCAAGCTCTGAAAAGGACCCTGTGTGGCAGGGAGCCCCTGTGCCCCCAGGTGAGCTGCCTGGTGCCACGGATATGACCAGAGCAGATGAAAGCTGGCTGCTCTCCTACAGTGAGCACTCAAACACAGCAGTTCATATTTTCTTAGACCGAAGTAGGAAGAGCAGTTGCTCTCACCTCCCTCTTCCTGCTGCCACCACCAGCCATTGAAGAACTCTGCTGATCTAACCTCCATCTCCTGGGAGTGCAATAAGCTAATGCCTACATTATTCAACCAGTATCATAAATGCAATCAACAAATTCAATCTGGAGACTTTCTTGGCTCCAGTGTTGCTGCTGCCTCCTCTCTGCAGAAACATTTGCCTTTTTGTTAAAAAACAACTCCCCAAAGAGTTTTCTTTTTTCCAAAAAGCACTTATCCCCCAGCTGCAACTCTGCCACTGCTGAAGAGTGTCAGTAAGTAACACTCTCTCCCCAGCAGTGACACTAGGTATGATCCAGCTTAGCTGACAGTAACTTACTACATGTCCTCAGTCCTCCAAAGCTTTCTCCTCTGAATCCTGGGAGGAATAGGAGGTGTAGTGAGAATTTAAAACCATATTAGAGACAATACACTTTTCACATTCTGAAAAGCCCGCTTCCTGAAAACCAGAACATGTCTAAGCCAGTCTTAGACTGATCTCTGAAGTCCATCTCTTAGGAAGCAGATGATATGAGAAGACTTAGTGACATGTAGGAGGAGGCAAGGGAGTCATATCAGAGAGGATCAATAGCTGAAAAGCTAGATAAACTCTTAATTAATGTACTTGGAAAAAAAAGAATTTCCTCAGTAACTGAGATCTGATCCCTGTTCCCATGACTGTCCCACAGGCTGGGATTTACATCACCTCATTTCAGTCATCTAGCACATCATAGGATGCCTACACCTGAGCTAAGTGATCCAGAGAAACAGGCTCTGCTGAAAGGTGATTCTTTCCACCCTTGGTTATGCTCTGGTCAGGAACTGGTCAGCTGAACTGCATCCAGAAGAGACTCTCTAACAATGCAGGTGCAGATGCCATCAACACCTCAAACTGGGTGAGAGGCATCTTGACTGGGGTGAGTGGCAGAGAATTCCTCTATTGCAAACAAAAAGGAAAAATCTTATTAATTATCCAAAGCGCTCTATGATTTAAAGCAAGTTTGAAAAGCATTTTGAGACCTGCAAATAGAAAGTGATAGTGGAGTGCAAAGTGGCATTATTAAAATAGCAATAACAGGATATAGAGCTAGTTCCTGTTGGAAATGCCTTTCCTCTCTGTGATTGAGAGAATCCCAGAAAGCAGCCCTTTCCCCACATAACAGTCTGCTCACGTATTCCATCCATACCGGTTCAGGAGAAGTCCTTTTAATGAGTAGATCTCAGATTTCAATTCATTAATATTCTGTGACTCCAGAATCCAGTTGGTGGAAGTTGTGGCCTAGAACATGAAAAAGAAGAAATAAAGATGAAAGCATGAACTGGAAGATAGTTCACAAATGTCACTTTTTTTCTGTGTTATCCTCCCTCTCCTCATCTGGGAATCTCAAGCTCTAGGGTAACATACATAAGCTCTGTCATTTAAAATCTTTCAGATCTGAACAAAACAACTTCCACAATAAAGGAGGACCTGAACAGATCCCCACGATGATCTGAAATAATAACAGTCTCAAGGTGCTAAGACTATCCAAATGTTTGCTTTCTATTTGGGGGCCTAATTAATCTTGTCTCCAGCACACCGTGCAGAACCACTGCTGAGGCATCTCAAAGGGATCTTTCCTTTGGGATTAGGACAATGCCAGCACTTGTGAGAACTCAGACAAAGCTAGGTGTACATAGGATGTCTTCCACCAACACATCAGACTGAGCACAATACTCAAAGAGGTAAACTACACAATTTGACACTGACTTGATCAATGATTTCTAGTGAAGAACTAGCACTAGGATCCTGAAAGGCAGTGGGAGTTGCACTGAATCAGCCCCTTTAACTCTTTCCTGTGACTGCACTTACCCAAGGCAACAAGTATTATATATTAAGTATTTTAAAACCATTTAGTCATTTCTCCATTTGTCTAAATCACAAAATAAAGAATTGATTATCTGTGTTCTGTGGTGTTTAGAGGTGGGCTGATAAATCAATGCTTGAAAGTTGTGAAAATTTCCCCTACAAGATCTGAAGAATTGGAGCTGTGCTTGAGTTACCAGGTTGCATCTCCAGGCAGCAGCTGGACTAGGCACTGTCTCTGGGATATTGCAAGGCAGTGAATGCAATTTGGTGGGGAAAGATGATAAGCAACTTGTGGAAGTCTGGTGCAGCTGCTGTCAGCACTGCATCAGAATTGCTATGGGATATCAGACAGAAATAAGAGCAAGGTAACAACTGAGGGGAACATGCTGCAGGTAATACTTTGTGCAACCTTTCTTTTAATACTTTTGGGAACTTGAGAAATGGGAGGAGCATTCTGAAAGACAGATCATGGCCTATGGTTACCCCATCCTATCACTCTAGCAACCCCTGTAGTGAAGGGCTGAGTAAGGGACAAAGAACAGTCACATCTAGCACTGCCCATAGTGATTTCTGCTAAAAGCCATTACGAATGAACTCATTTGTGAGCACTGCTCCAGAGGTACTCCTAACAAACCCCCTGACAAAGGAAGCCAGGACTGGAATAACACAAATCTCCTCCTCAGCAACACCTACTAGATCTAGCCAGAACGGGTTGCTCCTACTTATTCTTTAAAGAGACTCCAGCTAGTGCTGAGTAACCCTGAACACCTTCACAGCCAGCACTCCTCACAGTGGTTTCTGGGCTGTGAAGCCAGTGAGCTGGGAGAGGCTCAGTCTGGAGGAGCTGTGATATACACAGATGCGTTCCCTTGGGATTCACACTCCCAGCCCTCAGACAGCAAGAATCCAGGAGCCACTGTTCTGGCTTTCCAAGACCTTGAAAGCTACAGCAGCACATTAACAAGGGAGTGATTTCCACTCAGTGGCCTGCGAAGGACTCAAATTTCCAAAACACATATGGTGCCAGATGCCGAGGATTTAGAAATAAAATCTGACATCTGGGGCTTTTTAGCCAGTCTCTTTAAAAAACAGTTGTAGAAAACTCAAGCCTTGAATTTTTATGTACGTTTTTTAATTACTTAAAGTCCCTCTTTTTAATTTTTTACAGCATGCCAGTAGGAGTTTGAAAAGCAGATATAAAAACTTACACTACAGCTGAGAAAACACAGCTTTTATTCTTTGGTTTGTGGGGCTGCCCAAGTTTTTCTTTGTACACATGAGGTTTAGATATCATAACAATGTGTGCTACCATTTCAGTGCAGGGGGTAGAGAAGGGGGGGAGGAAAAACTTCTTCAAGACTCTCTAAACCACCAAGACTCTTATGCCCTTTTTCCTTCTTAAAGCTTAACATGTGGTCTTAATCTTAACACTTAAGACCTGAAAACAGTTTTCCAATTTCCGGACTGGCTCCAGGCCACTGACAGGCCACGGTTCCCAAGGAAAATTGAAGCAGAGTGTTGTGACCATAAACTGGCTTTCATGGTTGGGTTTACAGCTGCACCACTGAGGGATTCCTACTGTACAGTGTGCACACCACACAGTCAGCTGAGGCCCACCAGTTACACACCATCAAAGGGTCTGTACAGCACTGAAGTACAGGTAAGGGGAGAAGACAGCTGTCCACACTACAGGTAAGAGACTGTGAGCATTGTCTAAAGGATTCCACAGTCAAAATTAAAATCTCTCCCTGTAGAGAGAACACTGCAAGCTCATGTCACCTCTGTGTGATGGTTCAAACCCATCCCACCTCACATGCAGCCAGTACTTACTGGCTGACAGAATGCTTAGGCCAGTGGCTGCAATGGACTTCAGAGATGAAAAGCACTAATTCTCATTGCCAAAAAGAAAATGAATTTTGGTTAAAAATGGTTACTTGTAGTTGCACATGTAACAACACAAACTAGTCAGAACTGATGGTTTTACTGCCAGGGTCACGTCAAGAGTCGAGGGGAAAGGGCCACTGTGCATCACTGCTGTGGTTGTGATGGGACTACCTGTTACACTGAGATGGGCAAAACCACTGAAAGGAGAAACCAAACAGTAAGAATGTTCAGCCATGACCTGGCCTGGACCTGAACAAGAGAATTAAATACAGTACTTCGAGTGTGTGTTTGGCTGAACATGATTAAGTCATTGTTTTGACAACATACAAGGGCAGGGAGAAATATAAACATGTAAAATTACATGCTAGACACAAAGAAATCCTCTGCACAACTGGCCTCCAGCTCTTTTGCCCAGTGGACTAACAGCACAATTGTTTCATCTCAAATGCAGTGCAGAAGATACAGAGCTGAGAACAGGTCTGAGTCTCAGACACACAGGCAGCATATGAAGATATATAGCAAAGGCTTCTAAGAAGTTAGATATCTTTCATTTAGTCCCCAATAAATGTCCAGTGCTTTAAACAAACTGCTTAAGGAGAAGTTAGATGCAGAGAAACTGGCTGGGGATATGACAGAGCTGAAGGCTGGACTGTGAACCTAATAAGGTGCTACCCATGTGCTCACAAAAGAAGCCACGTGTGTTCCAGAGAAGATGGTGATGTTCTAAAGGTGATACCTTAGAAGCAGCCAGCTCTTGGGTGAGCTCCTGGATTTTCTGTTGTTGCTGGATTAGCAGTTCCTGGACAGCTGCTAAAGTTGTCTGTAGCTGAGTCACTGCAAGGAAAAAAGCAGGAGAGTGTTAAACTGATATACATGCACATATACACACTCACACACGTCCTTCCTGCTGTCTAGCTACAAAGATGCCTCTATTCCTACTATATTTAATTTATCTACACCCGCCCGCTCACTTTAATCCATATGATTTATCTGCACTATGGGTAATCTACCTGCACTGCATCTAACCTCCAGTATTTCTAGTTTATCTTTCCATTGTATAGATGTCTATAGCCCACAGTATATCCGTCCAAAACCTCTCCCTTCTAATTATATTGGTTTATGATTTGTACATCTCCCTGAACTTATACAATGTTTGTATCATTTATCTATCCTGGGCCTCACGCAGGCAAACACTGGGGCTAGCTCCAGTCTGGGAAGAGGCTGGTCTCAGGACTGACCTTCGGGTATCAGGAGAAATGAAAGATGCTTTTCTTCACACCCTCCACTAAAAAGTGTAATTAGCATCCTCCCACTCTCAACCCACCAGCTCCTTCAACTCCAACATCTCTAACAAACTTAGTGCTGAAAATCATACTCTTTTCCATCCCACCAACTGAATATACTTCGTACTTTTCTCCTTTTATTTCAAGAGAACACTCTGTATTCTCCTCCTACACCCCAGCAAAGTGAAGAACTTCTGCTGGACTCCAACTCCAGCTGCAGGAGAACTTTTTCTACTTTGGTACTTTACCCAAAGCTTCCTAGCAGTAAACAAGCCGATAAAATAAAATAAAATTAAAACCTCTATTGGTGTGACAGGTAACAGCTAATCCAGACCATCATTAGGGCACTGGGTAATGAACAGACACCCTATAGAGTCAATAACAGAGACGGTGGCTAAGGTCAGGGAGGCACAGTAATTACAGACTCTCCTGACCCTTCCTCGGATTTCCAGATGGAAGGTGGGGGGAAAAAACCAAAAAAAAAGCCCCTGAAAACATCAGAGAAGCAGAAATTAAAAATGAACTTTACAGCCCTCCGAAAGGCTGTCATTTTATTCCCCTTATTAATATTCTGAGGTTGGGAGCCTTTCCGTAAAAACATAATTAATTGAGGCCGTGCCGACAGTAAACAAGCAATTTCAAATTAAACCGAAATGACGGCGGCTTCATTTGCAAATGTGAACAGATTCTCAGAGCAGATAAATGAAGTCACCACATAAAGTGGAGATGGAGGGAAAGAAAAGGGTGGGAGCCTTGGCAGCGTGGAGGATACAGGGAGAGAGGCTTTGAGGGGTGAATTGATGGAGTCATTAATCTTTACCTGTCTGTGTCACACTGCCACTCATCTCAGAGATGTTTGACTCGATCCTCTGAAGCTGTTTCCTGTCTTCTTTGCCTCCCATGATGAGAGGAAGCAGGTATTTCTGCATGGAGTACAGAAACTTTTTTAGGAAATAGGGATATGCAAAGTGGTCTTTCTAATCCACCTGAACTATTCTCAAAGCCCAGCACCCAAAGCTCAGCCTTCATCACAGAGCCAGTGATCGTTTATCCACAAATCTGGCTGCAAAAAGAAACTCCCTCTACAGCAGCTGTTAAAAGAAGCTGCAGAAGAGAAGAAGCAAGTTGTGTGGTTGCATTTCTGAGGGTGCTAAAACCCAATTCCTCTCTCCCTTTAAGGTTCCCTGGGACAGCTCTCAGTTCAGAAAAACATCCATCACACATAGAGTACAATTCCAGATCTTATGCTTTCACCAGTGAACACACTGATGTGTTGCAATATCTGAGCTACATCCACAAGGTAAGAAATGCAGAGGTGGGAAGAAATGTAGAAAGGCCCAGGAAAGGCCAGAGAAGGCACAAGCCAGTGAATGGAAGACACTATAAAATCTTTTGAACTTTGGCAGGTACAGGCTTACGAGTCGTGGAAAGAAAAGCAGAGATGCTTCATCAGCTTGGAACCAACATGATCTTTGGGACACAAGCAGCATAACATCGTTCTCTCAGAGTACAGTGTAAGAGTAGTGAGGGAGCTACTACCTTGTAGAGCTGGTGGAATCCAAAGGCAATTCCTGTCATTATGATAGCCAAAGCCCCATAATCTCGCCATCTGGAGCCAGGTGGATCTAAAGGCCAAAATCAAGAAATAATCATGGTCAGAACTGCAGGTGAGACCATTTTCATACACCCATTTTATCATCACTGAACCATCTGGCCAGACCTCCAGCATTGACACTGGCCTTGCACAAAGTGTCAAAGGGAGACAAATCACAGCTGCAGTTTAAAAAGTTCCCTCAAGCTGTTCTGCCCTGCTCTCTCCTTGCAGAAGGCACTCTGAATCCTACTCCACCTTCCCCAGGTAACTGTCTGTGCTGTTAGTATTAGCTAAGGTTAATTCATTACTTGACTACCAATTCTTCTCCAGTACCATAATTTATGAAAATGGGGACAGTGTCAGAGACCCAGAAGTGTGCAGAAGAAAAGAAGGAAGAGCTTTGAGAAAGAAGAGAAATCTATCAGGACAATAAATGGGTTTATGAACACTGTCTCAGCAATCACAGACTATTCCAATAAGGAAGGATCCAGTGTCTTTCAAGCCCAAATTACAAATAGGGGACACCAAGGCACACATAAACAGCAGAGAGAAAGTGTGCAATATCTAGAGACAGGTAAAGAAGTAGATAAAAGCTTGAGATATTTAACACAGAGTTCTGCACAGAAGCTTGGAGACTCCAAGGAGCAAAGCAGAGATATGGCATGCTCTGCTCCCTCAGGCAGAGTCAGGAGATACCTGTAGTTTTCCACCAGCTTTATCCTTCCACCTCCCTCGCAGTTCCCTTAACAAATCTGGTGCTGCCCCCGGTTTTCTTTAATAATGAAGAGGATGCAGAGTGATCTTTCCTAAAGTTCAGTGGCAGGATGTGGGCAGACCTGATGAGCTGGAGGCCGGTGTACAGACTCCAAACAGACAGATCCAAATCTACATGTGATCCAGAGTCTCGGAAATGCATTCGTGTTCCAAAGTTCCAGCTTAGGCTTTCAAAGGGAATCTTAACTGGCCAAAATAGCTGGAAGCTTGTCTCCTCTTTCTGCTTTGCTCACCTATTGCTATTTCTCTGGTTAATGAGATCTTCCACAGGCATTTCATTGCAAGAGTTACTCCTAATCCCAGCCCTCAGGCTCTACAGACAGGCACCAACTCTCAGCTACCGGCACTCATTGCTTCTTGCTGCATTTTGGGACACAGCTCCTCAAACTATCCACTGGCTAGAAATCCAAAGAAACTAAAGCAGCTCTGTCAGAATTGGTGAATAGTGTCACCAGCAGTATTTTGGGTTGCTGCAGTTGCAGTTTTGAAGCTTAGGCACATGATCACATTATCATAACTTTTTAACTTAATGAGTTAACACACGTCAGCTAAGCTGCAGTAACTGGCTGTGTACATGTCAGGATTTAAAATGATCTCTGGCTAATCTTGCTGCAAACCCCAGTCACCCATCCCACCTTCCCTTCCTTACTCTGCTCCCGATGTCATTTCTGGTAGCTGAAGTCTCTTGGTCATCCAGTTCCCCATCCTGAAGTTCTGACTTATCCTTTTATGCCAGCACAACTCATTCCAGGCTGAACTGCCTGTTGCAAAGGGTTAATTAGTCTCAGCAGGTCCTGTGGGGCCCTGTCCAGGGCAGTGCTTGGCTGGCTGTCCCCACCTACCTTCCAGCAGCAGTCACCTCTGAGCAGAAAGGAGCCACACCTGTAGGACACTGCCTGTTTTGCCCCTTCACCTCACTCATCTCTCCCCTCATTCCTGTAATGCTTGAGCTAAGAACATTTTATTGCCCCCTGGTTTTCATTATTAATGAAAAGGGACCAGAATGATCTTTCCTAAAGTTCAGAGAGTCTATAAAGACAAGAAGCTGAAATGCCATTTTACTCGTTTTAGAGATGTGTGAAATAATTCTGTCTTGTGGCAAAAAAAAAAAAAGTGAGGGGGATGGAGAGGAGCAGTGAGTGAGTGAGGAATGCAGTAAAGGCTCTGCATTGACCACATCAGCTTTACAATGCTGAGAATAATGTCACAGCTCTGCCTGAAATCCACATTCAGTCTTCTTTTTTTCTCTAACCTAAAACGTGGGGTGGAGAGAGGGTTAGAAGTTTCTCAGTTGTGACCTTGGTGCTCACACTGACTTCTTTGCATATGCTCAATTTCCCAACTTGTAAAACTGGAAGAAACTCAGAGAAAGTGAAAAACCACTAACAGCCCTGTCACTCTTCATTCTAGGCACTGAGGAAGTACCAAACCACTCTACATAAGACACCCTCAAAAATGAAATGGAAGGGGGACAGGCATTTTCTCCAGCTCTCTGTGGTTCCTGTATATACATTTAATTCTCACAGCAGCAACTGTAAATTGCACTTTCAGAGTAAACACTATTTTTTAAAGATCCCCATTCATCTCAGAAATAACTTTCTTGACATCAATTAATTAGGCTTTGTGCATCCAAGTAAGGTCAGCCTCACTAGTACCCAGATTTTAGGACTAGAAACCAAGGCTGGAAGAGGAGATTTGCCAAGAGTGAACAGTGAACCCATGGAAGAGAGTTGGGAAAAAACAAAGAGTTTGGACTCCAGTTACCATTTTTAGTTTTAAGAGAAAACAGTCTGTATTCTACAGCCTCCCACATAATGAAGACTAAGGGGTAGGAGAAGAAGATCCAAATGGCAAGAAAAACAGTCACTGGAGCTGATTTTTAAGCAGGTGTAAAATCTGCACAAATCCCCATAAATGGAGACCATAAATACCCTGGGGAAGAACACAGATGATACCTGGATGCTAAGCATGCAGCTTCTCACACCTTGCTCCGAAACTCCCTTCAGTTTGTTTGTAATTATAGGGGTTAGAAAGGTAACAAAAAATATAAACCCAATTAATCATTTAAATATTTAAAGTCAGATTTTTGTCCTCACTGCTGGATTAGTGTATTTCATAACGCCAACAGCAGACAGCCCTGCTTTTTTACTGGGGGTTCATTTTAGAGCATGTTTAAACTAGTCAGATTGAGTGATGCTTCCAGCAACTAATCGCATGTCAAATAAAAGATATTTTATGTAATAAATTACTGCTACAAGTAATTCAAATGTCATTTATCAGTTTTATTATCAGTCAGGCAAAGTCTTGTTTCTCTATATTAATCAAATTCAAGCTTTTTTTAAGCTTTTTTTTTAAGCAGTTTTGACACCTCTTGGCAAAAGTACAGACTGGAGGGAAGGAATTACTCCCCCAGAACAAGAGGTAGGAATAGTAGAGATGGTATTGAGCTAAAATACAGTGTTTAGAAACTTAGCTGAATTCTTGTCTCTTCCTCCCAAAAGTTACTATTGTTTCTCTTAAACCAAACCCAGGAGGAGTTCTGGATGCAAGAACTATGCTACTCTGATGGCTCACCAACAAGCTTCTTACTCCTTAACTCTTCAAGAACAAGAAAGTACTTGCACAGGTAAAAGCCATTTCCCACAAAACATTAGAACATTAAGGAACACTTACACTGGCAGCTCAGTTTGTACAAACAGAAGTATTTCAGTGGTATGAATTATTTCCTGCAACGTTAAAAGCCATAACAGATGGAACTGACAATAGCAGGAGATCAAACAAGTTGAATCAAGAGCTGTGCAGGGGATCTATTGCTCTGACTCACAAGAGTGGACACCTTACAGTGGAGCTGCTGGCAAGATCACCAGCTTGTCTGTTTGCTCCACTCCTCCTAATAAACTCGTGAGATGGTTCTGAAGCCACACTGAACTTCTACACTCATAACCAACAGTTTTAATATCATTTTTAAACGTGAAGCAGCAACACTTCGTGAGGAGGGGGAAGAGAAAGAAATTAGGTTCCTTAAGACACTAGTCACCGCTTTTCAGCACAGCACCTCCTCACCTGTTTCTCCTTTTTGCTCTGTGGGGGGTAATTCTTTCTAGTTTTGTGATTTTGTGTAGAGGTGTCAAAACTACTAAAAAAATCCCTTAAAAAGAAAGAAAAATATCAAACACAGAGTGGATCACAGTCTTCAGACCTAAACTCCAGCAGATCAGATGCTGCTTCACAAGAAACTCAGATGCTTTCTTTGGGCAAGGCAAATACACCTCATGACCTTTTCCAAAATAAGCTCTTCCAATATGAGTTGTTCCCATCAACAAGTCAACTTCTACATTCAGCATTCTACCTATCTCATTAGTCCTTTGGAAATACTTTTGAACTTCAAGCCCTGAAGCATTCCAACACTAGTGTCAGGAATACTCTGTACCAAGATAAGTGTAACAGATAGAAAAAGCAGTATCTGTCTTTGTACACAACCACCTCTGACAAAGCTGTGAATGATAAAGTGACTTAGTAAACTATCACAGAAACAGCTGTCCTGGAGCAGATTTGGACCAATTCAGAAATATTTATTACAGGATTAGCATCCAACTGATGAAATAATCTACAGCAAACAAGGAACTCAGAAGAGCACGGAGCCACTGCACAGTCTCATCCATCAGCTCTACAGAAAGTCACCTATTCTTTTGGCAGTTCTGATACCATGGAAGACACCTAACAGGAAGACACTGAGATGGTTCCCTCATTAACAGCACCAGTACTGCACCAGACAAGGACCACAATAGGGCACTGACCAACACTAGTATTTTGGTCAAGTGAATGCCATGTATAGTTAGCAATGTATTCTTTTTATACATCCATTTAGAGGTTAAGCTTAAATAAAAGGTCTACAAAGAAAGGTTAGAGGGAGGAACTGTATCTAATGAAGCTATTTCACCATTTCCCTCATTTTGGGGGTTGTTGAAAAGGACTGGCTCACAGGCAAAATCTTTCAGTCCAAGTTCTTTTAAAAGGACCAATCAGATCACAAAGCTAGAGCACCACTTATGATTACAACCCCTACAGAAGCTTTACTTTGGTGGTTTTTTTTTACTCATCTTTGGTTTTTGAGCATTACAGAATGATACTTTCAGCCTTCTCTTTGGAGCATTAATGGGAACAGTTTGGTATTTACACATTAGTTAAGATTCTTACCTAGTAAAAAGAAATTGGGAGCTGGTGCTTTGAGGAAAGCAAATATAGCAAAATGAAAAGAAAAAAAAAATCAAACAGATAAAGCTGTAAGGGTTAACAATTATGACAATGCTTTCCAGTTTGAATTGTGAACTCCTTTCCTGTCCTACTCATATTAGTGAAACACTACCAAATAAGAGGAGATTAACTCTTCCAATACTGGACTGTGCTAAGAGTTAGCTGACTGAGCAATGGATCACACTAAGAGGGACCTGGCACTGTTTCTTCAGCAAGAGAGCAAATTTTGCTTTTCTGGAATTTTCTGTGAACTACAGCAAACAGGTATTAATCCAGGAGGAGGAATTCAGCCCTGGAGTTCACCAGCACACCCAATACAACAGTCAGAAATACTCCAGTTACGAGCCAAACTCCATCACAAATGTTTGGGTGTTTTTTTTTTTCCCCAAACTGTGCCAATCCAGAGTATTTAAAAACTCAGAAAGCAAGTCTAGTATTATCTCTAGCCATAGAAAAACTATACCATAAACTAATAAACACAGCCCTAAGCGGACTGTTACATCAGTCAATACCTGACCTGGAGCTGTTTAGGAGCAGTATCAAAATCCTGTTCTTCACATTTGGCAGGTAAGTGAAGTGATTTTCAAACTGCCAGACACACATGTGAGCTGAACAGCTTCTTTTGATGGATTTTTAATGGTGTGTACTTTGGTTTTTATTGTTTGGAGCTTAGATACTTTTTTGCGAGGTTTGTTTTAAAATGCAAATATATATGTAAATTTTGAGTCTACACAGATTATGCTGGGACTTTAAAAATTTGTTGAGAGTGTATTTTGTACACAAAATCATACAATCACATCCGCAGAGTCTACACAGAATAGCTGCTGTTACACCTCAGATTAGTTAAGATTGAAGAGAGAAAGCTTGTTAAAATCAAGGGCTCATTAACTGCTTATTATTATTTGTAATCTGACAGCACTCTGGGGGTCCGTTGTGCCAGACCTTAAACTCATACACAGGAAGCCAAAGACTAAGTCCTGAAGACATCATACCCCAGCTTGCTGCTGATGCTGAAAATACACTCAAGGCATTAGCAGGCAGAGTACAAGGAGCAACTGGATGATGCTCTTAGCCTTAGGTTTAGCTTTAGGTAGTCCTGCAGGGAGCAGGGATTTTGACTCCATGATCCTTATGGGTCTCTCCCAAATTGAGACATCCTATGATTCAGTGAACTGCTCATTTGTCAGACTAGTTAAGAAAATAAGTCCTCTAACTAAAATACAAAACTTTGTGATGATGTCCAACAGCTTATTGGCCAGAGTCCACTGTTGCCATACCTAAAGCTGGAATAGTGTTGCACTTTTACAGCACCTTCGATCCAAGAATCTATCAGCTCTATCATGTATTAATGATCTAAAGATTAGAAAACACTACTGATGAAGAGAAGCATGACCTTCAGTTTTAGAAGGGACGACTGAGTCCTACACTGACTAAATGACTTCTTCCAAGTCCCTACAGTGAGACAGAACCTAATTTGTATTGACTATATGCCTTCAGGTCAAGAGGTGTCACAGGCTACTACGTATGTTTGGAGACGATGATCATTTGTATCTCATCTTCCTTGTGCAACAGGATCTTCCCACAGGCATCGACAGCTATGAAGTGCACTCAGAGTAACACTGGAGTCCAATTCTGACAAAAAGTCAGAACATCAGCTGAACCAAAATCTAGGATCTGGCACAGAAATCTGTGAAACTGCTGCAGGATTCACTGCAGAAAGCAACAGGACCAGATGTTTTCCAAAGTGTGACTTACTGTGCACCACAGGGTGAGAGGGCTGCGGTGGCACCAGCTGTGCAGAAGGAGCTGGGCTCTGTGGCTCCTCTGTGCTCGTGCCCGACTGCTGGAACGCCAGATCAATTTCTTCATCTGTCAGGCCTGGGGGAGCAGAGGAAATGAAATCAGTTTAGCACCTTTGCCCACTTGATGCACGCATAATTAAATTCTCAAGCCAGGCAGAACCCTTTCAAGCTGCAAAGAATTTTGGCACTGACTTGAGCAGTAATGCCTCCCCAATTTTGGATTCACTGGAATGTCTCCCTCTCTCTTTCTCTGTTGCAATTTAACCTTAAGCGACAGAATATTAGCCTCGACACTGCTTCCAAATGTGGCTCATTCAATTTCCTTAATTTATCCTTGAGTTTATTGCTGCTTTTGAAGTAGCTTTCTATTGCAATTCTCCATTCTTCCCCCGAAAAAAAGATACCATCAACTGCAAATGTGGCTCATTTTAATCTGTAATGGTGTAAAAAAAAAAAAGAGGGGAAAAAACTAACAATAATGCATGAAAACAGACAGGGAAACAAAAAACTAATTATTGGGTTAGACGACTAATTAGTCTAGATCGTTTCCGAAGACGGGAATAATTTGCTTTATTTTATGACAAATGCAGAAATAAAAAGAAAAAATCAGGACTGACTGTGATTAGTATGAATGGGACACAGAATGTAAGGAGGAAATAAAACTATAACAAAACAGATCAAAACAAGGCCAAGCCCAAACTTTCAGCTTAGCATTGCCCCGGCCTATTGCTGCATGATTAGATTGCCCTAAGGCAGCCTGGTTTTTATTTCACACAGAGCTGTAGTAACACTGCACACATGGGACACGTTGGTGCAGTCACTGCTGCCATCAGGAAATGCCAGGATGACCATCTGTAATTGGCCACAACATATGGAAAGGATTTGGCCAACAAGGGGGAAAACAAAAGCAGCTAAAGGATTCACGATGACCAGCGTCTGTGGAAAAGGAAGCACAGCTGGATTATTTTTTACAACAGGAGAAAACATCCTCTAGAAGAAGAATTTAGTCCTCAGCCAGCAACCGTGATGTGGGGCCTGGAGAGCTGTGTTATGTGTTGTGTTATTCCCCTGCACAGAAGCAGATCGAAAGCTGCTCTCCCTGCTACAAGGAACACGTGAAGAGACCCAGGACCTCGTACTGTACAAGCAGCATGCACACAAAAACATTCAGAAAGGTTGGAAGTGAGAAAATAGATTTAAGGAAAGAGATTTAAAAGAGACAGACCACTTGATTCTCACACAGTTGCTGCAGGGACAGAACACAGTAAGGAATGGTATGAACATAAGAGCAGTGGGAGAGAGATGGGGGAATGCTTTCCATCCCCCCCACTTGAGATCCCCGAGGTACTGCTGGTAGGTGAAACTCCTGAACTTGGACCTTCAAGACACTCAGCTTTTTATCGTTACAGGGAGATACAATATAGAAAATGACCACACTTCTGGGCATATTACCCAAGTTTTGAGAAATATTTTCAGGATCTTAAACTTCACTGCATACTGGGGGTCTAGATAGAATAATCTGTAGCACAAACAATAGCTCCAGGAATACACAGGTCTGTGTCAGAACTGTTATTTAACATCATAAAGCACTAACACAGTGTTTCTGGCATTTAGAAGGCTTTACAGCTATTAACAGATCCTTTCCCTTCTCCTGTGAGTGCATGAGATACTGTGAGCTCTTGTGAGATAATATCCTAGTTACTCTACAGCTCAGCTACTAATGCACAGAGAAGTTAGGTAATTCCTCTAACACAACAGAATATTGTCAGTGTCAGAAACAGTATCAGGAGTCTGAAGTTCCCAATCCTTCCTGAAGTCCAACAAAATCACCCCTTAACTTGTATCTGATGCATGCCTTGGATAGTGAGGAATCAAAGCCACACATAACAGTATGGAACAAGACCTGCAGGGAGCGTAATAAAAGGCACATGAACACGTCTCAGCCTACTGTTGGAGTCACAAAAGCAGTACTTATTGTGTCTAATCCATGTTAAAAAGTGAAGTCCTGATCAAAAAGAAACTGTTTTAACCAGCTCCTAATTATCCAATGTAGGAGAAAGTATAAACAGATGCCAACACTGCAGATCACTAGCAACTATGGAATTTCATGAACATGGAGACAACATCAGCTGCTGGCTGCAAATGTGGCTCCCACTAAAAGAGGGCATTTGGTTCTATTTCCATGCAAAGAGAACGTATCCAGTAACAGTTCACACCTGGGAATGCAGGGAAGCTATGGAGGATCCTTAGTCATTCCACCAAAAGAGCAGGAAACAATTCTTACTCTTTCCTAACCACACTGCCCCTCCTATTCTCATTGAGAAAAAGAATCTAAAATCTTCTGCAGACAAAATGTACTTCTAGCATTACTCTGGTCTTGCCAAATAGGAACACTCAAAAATCACTGTTTCCAGGAAAACCCTGCTGTACTGTGAAGAAAAAGCTGATGTGAATGATAGAATGAGAAACCTTTCACATTTGAGTTCCTGGTTTGAATCCTGTGCAAAGTACTGCAAATGAAAACCGTTATTACTTCCCTGGACTATTCTGGTGCCTTGTGAAGTGGTCTTCATGGTACTAGTGGCACTAAACAAATGAACACCACAACTATGTCCCTTCCTAATTATCAGAGGCAAGGACTGCCAGTGCCATCATCCTGGAACACCTTTTTATTCATTTGAAGAAGATGTTTTTCAGGCCCTGTCATCTCGGCCTCTAAGCATCAAGGGAATAATCTCCAGGAGCTGATTCCTTAAGCATATATATATGGACTAAGTCTGCACTGCAACGAAGCATCTGTGGATTCAGAAATATACCTGTCTTCATGGCTGTCACTTCTCACACACCCCAGCAAAAATATACAAGATATTCTAAGACTGTCCCCATGCAATTACAAGTAACTCATCAAAATTCCCTTTGGACTGAATTTTTTTCAGATCCACCACCTACGCACACAAGTACGAGTTCTCCACGCCCCAAATTATTTAACCTTGATAAATTACAAGAAAAGTGGGAATTTCCAAATCAGACTGAAGTGTAACCTGTTCCAACATCTCACCTTGTTTTATTTTATCACAGTCCTTCTATCACTGCATTATATAGAATAATGTTTCCATGGCCCATTCATTGTTCTACTCTAGCAGAAAGCTGGTAACCCAAAAGTAATGTCACCTTCCTTGGATATAAAAGCAACACCACAAAAACTGGAGCTTTATGTCTAATATAACTCTCAAATAGCTATGTCAAGAAAATCCCCTCAGTTTAACAGAAGAATTGCTCTAAATCCACTTTCTCCACACTTTGGAAAGCCAACATTTTAGCTGCTCTGGAGTTGCAGCAAGATCAAGACCATGCAGAACGCAAAAGGTTAAAAGGAACAATAAAGGAAACTGCCAATTGTAAGTGAATTATATTTGGCTTTGAAAGCTGAGCCACGGCTATATTATAAAAGGCATCTCTTTGCGTTGTTTACCATCACCCTGACTAATGCAGACCTTTTTTTTTGTTTTAAATAATCTCATGCAAATTAGACACACACTTCCTTCCAGTTGATTGCTATCTGCAAGGAATAATCTAACCGCAGAGGGTACTGAGCAAGGACTGAGCTGAGGAGAAGGATGCAAGGAAGCTGTCTTCACAGCCCTACAGAATGCAAACCTATTCCCTTCCCCCAGCCATCCGTTTCGTTCCTCTACAGCACCACAGCCATTGCAAAGAATTAGTCATAATTTTCACAAAGCCTTAAAATTTCCTTTTCAGGCTTCAGGGTGTTGATCTGAATAATCCAGCACCCATGCTTGTTTTGCACTCAGAGGTTCTTGCTGACCCTCTTTTGTGATTGTCACTCCCGGTATCAAATTTTCAGGGATCACTCAGCCTCTGTAAACTGTAGTCAAACACAGAATCAGAGCTAATCAGGGGATAAAATGGGTTGTCACAAACATCTCTGGGTGCCTGCACCTTAGGTATTGCATAAAAGCTCCTTTCCCACGAACTTTTAAGACCTGGCTGCCTGTTCAGGCTATTTTATAATATCTACTACTGTTTGACATAAGGATGTCTTGTACAGCAGAACACTGTTCCTCTAGTGACCACTCTGAAGTCGAGGAGTACTTAGAGAAGTACCGTGATCCACATTTTACAGATGAGGAAGAAGTGAGACATACAGGTAGGAGAAGTGTTCCAAGGTCAGAAGTGAATCTCTGACAGAAATTAAAACCTAGGAGATGCGAGTCCTCATCTGTTGTTTTACCATAAATCCATTCTTCTCTATTTTCTGGTTGAAACACAGTAGCAAGAAACACAATGCAAAACCCTAGCTTGAGCTTAACTAGTTGAGCCACTAAGTGTTTTCCTCTATTTCTCTGAGACAGGCTCTGACATTTTAGTGACAACCCTTTTTCCTACCCCAACCACTGAGAGTGTTTTTTCCTTCACTATATTCCTCCTTGCATTGCTCAATCCCGTAACTCATGCAAGGTTTTCACAACCTGTAGATAACAGTTTAGGGAGAAAATTTCTGGTTAGAAAGAAATGAAGAATTCTGCCATAACAGGGAAATGTCGTGGAAAGAATTAAGTTCCTTTTGTGGGTTTCCAGAGCCAGGTTTATTACCACTGCCAGACCACCCGCAGCAATCATCACACCTACCCTTCTGCATGGACAAAAGGCAGGGGAGGCTGTGGGATGGGGGTGGTATCTGCTGCTGTTCTCCTCACACACCCACACACCTTCTATTAAGAAGAAAACAAAATAGAACCGGACAACTTCTTTACTACAACCAACTAGTTGACTACCCAAAGTTACTGCATGGTACCGTATGACTAAAAGGAAGATATGCTGGTAGACACCCTGAAATGACATTACAGCCCTGTTCCTGGAAGCCACTGAGTCAACTCTGCTCAGAAAGAACACGGCCACATTTTAAAAGAATCATCATAAAACCCTTCTGGGATCTGATCCAGACTAATGATTCCACCTGTTCAGTCAGCTACAGGCAGTGCCGGGTGATGCTTCCATCAAAGGCTTGTCCTATGTCCCACTCGGTGCTTAGCTGAACACATTTCAAAGAGGTCAAAAAGGCAAAATTTCCTGATCCATTTTCTTTCACATATTGGTTCACAGGGCATTCAAGAGGCTGAGCCCAACCCAACATTTTTCACAAAACCCAAGGTCTCAGAAACGTTGCTCTGATTTTTTCTACCCTTCATTTACATTAAGACGCTGTATTTGAATGTAAACATCCTGCTGCTGCACTTGTGGCTCAAACTTTGTGTAAAGGAACCCAAACATCAAAGGGAACAACGACTGGTCTCAACTGTCAGGTCAAAAAAAAGCAGCAATAAAAGTAATTTGAAAAGTTACTGAAATGGCTTCGAATTCTTACAGCTTTATTCATCTACCAGACTGCTAATTATGCAATTGCAATCTGTACAGATCATTATATACTTTAACCCATCAGGGTGACTAAGTAGCAATCAGAACTGATAAAGGTGCTTTAACCTCAGCTGCACAGCACTAAAATAAGGAAGGAAAGCCTGACTGACAGTACAATGCAAAGAATTACAGTGAGCCAGCCAGGAAGGAAAAGGTTAAAATAAAAAGTATTTTGGCATAACAAATATAAATAAATAAATCAATCTGGCAGCAGTTTCTCTTCCTGGCTAAGCTTTTTGGAGTCTATAATAAAATGAAGTGTAATGGAGGAGAGGAGGGCAATGTCAGAGGGTGAGGGTTTGGGAGAGAGGTTGTTAAGTATCCCTCTCCTCTGCTGTGTTTACTCCATTTACAGGACCCCAGGTGATTGATAGACAGACAAAAGAAAAGCAAGCAGATAGTGACCCCCCTCTGGGAGCATCACTAAGGGGGATAACTCCTGACATCTTCTAGAGCCCCCAACTCTCCTTAGCCACTTGTAATTAAAAAGACAGCCCAAGATATGCAAACCGGAGAAAAAGTAAAAGAGGAATTTTTTTTTTTTATTTATTATTAACATTTTGTTGGAACAGTGGAGTGCAATAAGGACTCTCAGAGCCGTTAAAAGTCGTCGGGTGACCTGCAGACCCCTATTTCCCAGAGCCTTGTATAAAATTGAATTTTTTAAACATAAATTACACGTAATGACGACACTGTAAAAACTAACAGTAATGGAAAGCTGTGCTGTATTTCATTAGCCTGTATTATTCCGTGCCACCTGATCCAGCCGGGCCTTGTTTATGAGTTAGTGTGTTAGCAGATGCCGATGGAAGCATTTGCTTCGACCTTGCTCTTCTCATTGGGGCATGAAATTACGACGGCAGCACCTTGATATTACAGCCATAAATACAGTAAACTGCAAATTTAAGCCAACGGCTCCTATTGTCTCTGAACATAAAGCTGATCGGTATTTATTTAAAAGGAGAACGAAAAAAAATATTATATATCACCTTGTTTATGGGTCCAGTCTCCCCCCCTTCCCCTAATCTGCCTTATTCACTTGGTTAAATACTAAACAAACAAACTAAATCCTCCCTATTTTCTACTGATTAAATATTCTTATGAAATGAGTATTGTCTTCAGAAAACTGGATCAAAGTATTTTCACTCTGAATAAGAAAGAGCAAGCAACTTACTTGGCATGTCTTGGAATAGAAAAAACAAGAACGAGTACTACAACTTTTCTTCTCACTTTTCCATATATGAAAAGTTCAAAATGCAGAATGAAAAAGTTGCTTCTGGTCACTCATTCACGTTTGTGTGTGAAACGTGTGCACATGAGAGAGAGAAAGGGAAGGATGTTCCCTTCCAGTTGTTTTCTATTTAAAAATACCTCCCTTGTTAATACTATTTCAAAATAAGGAGGAAAAGATACAGGAAAAAAAATGCAAGAAGATTAATGGAAGGGGGGGAAAAAAATGTATGGGATTTCTCCATGAGGCAGCAGCCAGCAGGGAGAACACCTCATTCTCCTAGGGAGGTTTTGGGTAAATACCCCTGTTCACTGACAACATACCCACTAAAATTTATTAGAGGGGAAAAATCACACACAAAGGCAAAAGGACATTGTAATATCACAAAGCATATCACAGCATAAATCACAGCATTATAAGTCAATGCAAAATGTATTTCATTGGTAGTTTCAAGGCAGGGAAAATACAGTTTCACTTGTAGCAAGAGAGGTCAGGTCTTCTTCTTCTAATGTCAAGTAAGCTCCTTGCGTTTATGAAGTACGTTATCCCTGTTCCACATAGAAAAAAAGGAAGGGAGACCTTAAGTAAAAGCTCCCAGTAGTGAGATCACTTTTTTTGGAGCTCATTTCAGGAGCCAAAGCACTAGGAGGGGTATGAGGAACAACAGGCAGGACATAGTGGATGGAAAATGGGACTCAGACTTGGGACTCTGAAACACAAAAGTCCTACCAGATGCAGTGCTATCACAACCCTGACAGCATTCGGATGCCATGTTTTTGAATTAAGCTACAACAAATCTTCAGGCAGCAGACAGCATAATTCAACAGGCACGATTTTTGTTTCACAAAAAGTTCAAATTAGAAAAAGGCAGACAGCAACATGACTCTAAATCAAAGAAGATGTGTCCAAAAGTCCTCAGTAACTCGAATCACAGAACCAGAACTTCTGTTACAGAGCCCAGTTAAATTCCTACAGAACAAGCACAAGCAAAAACACAGCAAAACTTCAATCTTGGGTACTTTCTTCCAAAGACCTTTTATTATATAGAGTCATTCTAAGAATACTCATGATCAGCAGTACTAATGATCAGTAAAAAAGACAGAAGAAATAAGTCTTTCTGTAACATAAATTAAAGCTTCCCCTTATTATAAAATGGGGGAAGTTTTATTTTATCACCACCTAGGGATTTTATTTTTAGGCCTCCTGCCTTCAGCTTTTCCCTTCTACTATCACCCAAGCAGCAGAACAGCACCTGATGGAAGCCTCCTCCAAGTGGAGAATGGTGGAGTGAGTCCACCTGTGTGCTGCACCACTAGTGATGAAGGGACAACGCCTGAGACCTCGCTGGAGGCCGACGGTGTGACACGGGAACACAGGACACCCAGTTCAGCCAGCCCACTAGGTGAGACCACTTCCCAGAGAACAAAAACTTCTGCAGATCTGAAATTATTTCAAACTAGTATCTACCTTGGGATTTGAAGGCTTTGAAGACTCTATGCCAGGGTGCCAATTCCAAGGTAGTTTACTGGGAACAGAATGTAACCAAGCCTCTGACATTTGTTTAAAAGAAGCTCGTACAGCGCAGAAAATCCAGATAATGGGAGAAATGCTACTCTAGTAACCATGGAGCTGTCATAATTTGTTACCACAACTGACATCCTCCCTAGAAATCAGACTCAACATTCAGAGAAATCAAGTGTTAGATACACAGAACAGGTGAGTCCAGGCATACCCAACCTGTGATCTGCAAATGCTTGCTGTTATTCCTGCAGAGAAACAAGTCTCATGGTGAAGGTTCCTGATGATCATTACTTGTATTATAATACTCCTTAGAGACCCCAAAAGGCATTTACTGTGCAGGTACTGTGCAGAAACAGAGTGGAAGGCAGTCAGACCCAACGTGTTCAACAGTCTCTGTGAAGGACAGACAGATTGGAAAGAAACACTGCACACGTAAAAGTGACTTACCAAGAGAACAGAACAGGTCTGTGAAATTTCTTTTCTATTACATTGGAAACTACAACAAAAAACATTCTATAAAGATGAGAGAATATTAATTTCTTCTATAAGCTAATTTCTAAAAGTAGATCAGTTTGGTACATGGCACTTCAAAAACCTAGAAACTAAACTTCATTCCCAAAACTTAGCACAGATTTTAAACCAGCAGTGTCAGAAAACATTTGTGCTTCAGATCCATCTACTTAGTGTGAAAGAAAAATATTTTGTTAAGCAGCACTAACAAAACGATTGGCCTTTGGCTACTCTTTGATCTGTGATATTATCTTTAGGAGCTTCTAAGGAGAAAGCCAGAGGTCGTCTTAAATTCGGGTAAGGTAATTGGCAATTAGCAGGTTTGGTTTTGATCTACTTTTGAAACTCCAATGTTAAACAACTTGTATTTCCAACAACTTGAAATCAGTACATCACAAGAATTCTGGCAGTGAAGCAGAAAGAGCTGGAGGATCTGCAGTCAACCAGACATCTGTAACTCCAACATCTCCTTTGTTAGCACAACAAAGAACAACCAGGGCATGGGCCTCACTAAAGTTCGTATTAGATTTGAGCTAGCAGCCTGGCCCTAAAGTGGAGTAACTCCAGATTAGAAGTCACTGCTGGTCTGTTATTACTGGACTAGGCTGGTTTGCAATTCTAGAACCAGATTCTCTTTCTCCCCAGCTCTGCATTCTAAAGCAATTGTGTAAAAGACCAGCAACTTCAAGACATTACAAGGAATTATTTAACCAGATTTACCAGATTAGCTGAAGAATGACTTGGTTTTACATACAAGAATGAGAAAGTCTGTCCTGGTGCTCCACTCCCAGTTCCTTATATTACTCTGGAATTACTAATTGCCCTGAATACACTAACAAGAGAATCTGGATATTTTCTACATTAGACAATAGCTGTCAGAGAGCAGCCTCTGCAGACTAAGGTTAACAGCAACTTGCCTGAATGTTATTTATTTCCTCTTTCACTTTCAAAACTTTCAACTTTCAAAGGGAACAAACCAAGCCCATTAGTCCAGATTTATCATACAAAAAATCATAGATAATGTATACTAAACGAAGCTTTGTTGTTTGAAGAATGCACAGAAGGAAACATCGAATATGCAGCACGACTGTGGGTCCTGTGCACTCCTCCTGTTGGGAAGTTGCTTTTAGAAGCGTGGAGAGCTGTAGCTGTGTGTTCCTAAGAAAATGTAAAATACATACAAGTAGGTACAGAAAAGTATATGGTTATATAGAGAAACCAACAGGGAGTGAGGAGCCATGAACACAGGAGTCTAAGTCCTCTTTCTGACAGATATTTTCTCACAACCCTCTAGAGAGTCTTTGCTCCTCTAACTCAGTTTCCACAAAGACATCTAGGGGTTGAGTATCATCACACTGAGAAGATAAGCCCAACTAAGAAAAATACATCTAAATACTACATATTTGATTATTATGGTACAAATGTTTCAGGTAAATCTGGTTTGCACTTCCCCAAGAAAGAGCAACTTGCTAATACACAATTATAAAAAGACATGTCAGCAAGTATTCAGTACAGATTATAAATCGCCCTCGTTCTTCTTTCTTTTGTTTTAGAGAAATTTTTTTACATGCCATTAAAATATTGTTTGCTGAATGCTACTACAAAGCTAGCCACCTGTAAAATTAAAGGCTGATGCTGCCAACAGCAGTGTTGAAATACCTTCTATTTAAAAGGCAAACCTACTTTGTAATTTTTAACACAACTGTATAAATATTTCTCCACCCACCCTTCACAATTTTGTTGGTTACATCGCGTCCATTTAGACAACAACCATCTATGTCATCACACAGGATGTTAATCTTGGGTGGAGAAGAAAGAAACAATAGCGAATGAACTTTTAAGAAACCAAGATTACACATTCAAGCAGGGTCCTTCATGATAAAAGAAAAGCAAAGCCAAAAAACATTAGGGGACAAATCAACAAAATAGCAGACGTTTCTAAAGCTCATTTTTCATCTTCTGGTTTGTTGTTTCTTTTTCTTTTCTCCCTGTGTGCCTTCAACGGCTCTTCAGAGTTCTGGAGAAAATTAAAGGAGTCTGGATTAAACGCCCAAAGGACAACTAATGCTAACAATACTAAAAATAACGAGGTTAAATGGTGGAAAAAGCTATGGTGACCACACACGGAGAACTGGAGTGGTAAGGTAGAAAAGGAGTTTCATCATTGCTCCCTCGGGACATGCACAGAACACACTAACTGCTTCTAGTTCTCTAGGGTTCCGATTACCATGCCAAACACACCTCCAGAGTTTCCTTATTAGTATAATAAAAAGCCTCTACACATTTGGGTTCTATTCCCAGCCTTGCTATTGACCTTGGGTAGGTCATTTAACCTCCATCTGCCTCAGTTTCTACATCTTTAAAACAGGAATACTATTACACAACATCCTTCATAAAACGTTTGATACTGACACAATTATCATATACAAAGACTAAATGACAGTTTTGAGAATCTATTCATACCTCATATGCATTTGAGATAGGTAAAGCATTTGCAAAAAAAAAATTTTTCAAGTATCAAGTTTATCCTTTTTATTGTGCTTGCAGGTCATCTTTGGAAATGCATCCTGATTTTTCCCCTCACCAAATCACACAAGGACTCAAATTCATGCTTTGCTTTGACTGGCTGCTAAAATACCTGGCATTTCTCTGGTCCCCTTTTGGCCAAGTGTTGGCCTCAAAATCCAGTCAAATGTTCAAAATGGAAATCCTGTAATATCTATTTTTTCAACGCTGTTATCTTGTACAGCCTCACAAAGGTTCCAGCCCAGGAGTTAAAATGGAGTGGCTACAGAAAGTGGTGTGAAGGTTAAGAAACATCTATGGGAAAGCTCCTGCAACATCACAGAAGTAAATGAGGATGTGAGACAGCTGAAGCAGCTGAAGAACTTGCTGCTAGTGTCAACTGTATGTATGCATGGCTCTTGGAGTTCCAGGACAAGGAGAAATCTGATAAACAAAGGAATCCCCTCAAAAAATAAAAAGGGAGTGAACAAAAATAGGAAAGTATAACCTTCTGAGCACTAGGTAAGAATCTGTCTCCTTCCTGGGGTGCCAACAGGCTAACCAACACTACTGTGCAGGGCTGCCCAAAGAGCTTTCCACAGCTGGTGTCACTGAGGAAGAGCTAAGGATGCCCTATGCTGATCCCTCTCTCTCCACATAGTTTGCACATTACAGTCTTGAAGCAGAGGAATCATGCCAGGCACAGGTAGAACAACTCTTGCAGGGGAACCTGTCTGACATGCTGTTTGAGGGGCAGCCCTCTGAGCAGCAGCTTCACCCTTGGTCCCCCAGGGACGACACAGCCTCTGCTCCTGAGGGCCAAGTCCAACCACCAGGTAGAACAGCCTACCCTCCAGAGTCACCACAGCAGATGAACCTCACCAAAAGCACTCTGATTCTTGTCTTCCCCCATTTCCTCCCTGGCTTTATTTACTGCTACTCCAGTCTGCCTCAGGTGGCCTGGTGTGGAAAAAAGGTCTCCTTTTATGATGCAGTATCTGGGACCAGGTGAGGCCCTGACTGCAGATAACCCAACAAATGGTCAAGAGCAGCTTGTGTTCTTATTGACAGTGCACATGTCAGTAAATACCAACCCCCAGGGTATTCTCAGCAAACACACAGCCTTCCCTAGCTTCTCAGATACACACACACGCACACAAGCACTTGCTTTACCCGACACTGAACTCACACCTCACAAACAAATTATTTAACTACTCTATCCCCCAAGGAAGACAGTGATCATTTCAAATGCAGCTCCCTGCTCGTCTCTCACATACACGCAACGGCCTGATAGGTTAAATGCTGCCATTTAATTACAGTAATGGAACCTGCTATTTTTTGGTTCCCTTGAATCCTCTCTCGCTCTCTTTTTTAAATACATACAGAGTCATCTTTTAAACATGTATTTTTTATTTCTGAGTTTAACAGCTGCATTCTCCCGGTTACTTGAAGAGCAGGAGCAATGATATTCTGACATTCTTCTCTGTACCTAGCCTTTTAAATGCTACAGAGAAAGGAAGACAGGTTGGAGGAGATGCTGTAAGAAGGGATACATGCTAAGACTGCAGAGGCCAATCTGCCCCTTCATTTACCTAGATGGTTTGTGTTGATTTTATTGAATAGAACTAGCTTAACCTCTCCTGTTCCCTCAAAGCAGCTGGGGCCTGGAGAGGATAAATGTGAAAATGCTTTGAGTAATTTTACTGAAAATGCTATAAACATCAGTCCATCATACTGCCAGTACGGTTATATTTA
>NW_008619308.1:0-5602 GCF_000691845.1 Merops nubicus | reverse complement strand
GAGGCTGGCAGGCAGGTACGTGGCACCGTTCAGAAATGGCAGCGGTCGATCGCTCGCCTTCAGGGACAGCATGGCATCGGCCAAGCGAGCCCTCCGCTGAGGCAGAGGTGGGGCCAGTGGCAAGGACAGCACTGACCTCGCCAGAGCAAACGGGCACAAACTCAAAATCTAACTAACGAAACGCCACAGGTTAAAATAAAATCCACAAAGTAAGAATTAGATCTGATGTGCTAATCGGAGTTATCTTAAATAGGTATTTCATACTCTGTAGCAAACTTGAACTAGTCTTACGATCAGCATAATACATGAGGAGTTTTTTCGCAGATTATTCTGTAATTACTGTGACCTGGATTTTTTCATTCTAATACCAAATAAGCAGGGAGACTGGACACCAGCCATCGCTACCCATCCACAGCCTGGGGTCCACAAATGAGAGCTGAACCCCACAGTCCCCCGGAGAAGAAATGGAGAGTTAACATTTTCTTTTAAAAGGTGGGATGGAAATGATACATCTCTTTTAAAGTAGCCCACTGGTTAGGGCCCTCGTCAGAGAATTGAGGGGAGACTGGCTTCAGATTGCTGTTCTTCAGGCCCAAGGACTTCAGACCCATGCCTGCGGAGGAAATGTGTGTGTGGGTATGTGACAGTGGGCCCTCCTGTCCTGTTCTGCAGATGATAAATGGGAGCAGAAACAGCCAATACAGGGAGATATGACTCTGTAGTCTACTGCTTGGGGCTTACATCTGGAATGGCAGAGACTTGGTTTCTGGTTCTTGCTTTGTAATTACCTTCTCTGCTTTACCTTGGGGTTTTTAACTTCACAAGTGTTTAATGGCTCTCTCTGGCCCCATAATATTTTAAATCTGTTCTGCTCAGTGACACAGCTTTAAGTAAAGAAAAGAAATGGAGACCCTCTGGTCTTGACTACACATATTGATGGACTCCATTGTAACTCAGTAATTTCTGTAGCCAGGAGCAGCATCAGTGGGTTTTACTGAAAACAGCTTTGCTATTCACTACAGACTATTCACTATAGGGAATAGCCATAGTAAGCCATCATAAGAACCATGGTGATATCACTGAAATCTCTTTTGATTTAAACTAGTTTTTACAGGGTACTACATGTTATTTATTATTTAATTAAGTTATATGGTTGGAAAAGTAGAAAATCTTTCAGTAACACAGGCCGTTTTAAGAACTAGAAGAAGCAAACATTAAAACTAAGCAGACACTGGGAACAGTTACTGTGAGTTTAATCAGATCCAGTCAGCTAAATCATCTCCAAGGAAAGGTGGCTGGTATTGTGTAATAGGTGATGTTAATAAGAGGAACAGATGATTAAGTGATTATTTCTTTAGGGAAAGTGCAAGGGTCATTTACCACATTTGTAGAGAGAAACAGGTAAGGGAGGAGATAGTAATCACCATAAAATTATCTCCTTAATTTAATTTTTAATATACAGTACAGATAGGATTTTTAGTTTTAATGCTCGTGTTTGTCATTAGGCAATGCCATTTCCATGGATTAGGGTGACAGTGGAAGTGAAGGGAAGAAGACTGCAAGGCTCCAGAAGAACTTTAAAGAGAGATGTGATTGCTGTGTTTAGGTGGCAGTGGCACAGGTCTTCTCTTTGATACCTTGTTGTCTTGTCTGCCTTTAGTTTTAAGTTAGCAGTAGTTTGCTGTCCTTTTGTCTTTAGTGACAGGGTTTGCTTTTGGTTTTCCTGTAGCATCCTTGTGCTCATCACTCATTGCTGCAGTTGTGCCAGCACAACCCCTCTGTGGGGTCTTGCACAGTGAACCATACCAAGAAACTGTTCAGCTTAAAGTCCCCCCACCCCCCATCCTGGTAGAGAAACTTTTCTCTTGGTGTTGCTTTAAGTTGGATCAGTTCCCTGGTCTTACCTTTAATGGTCACACAGACAGTTGGGCCACCTATGTCATGGGACAGGACTAACTGGAAAGGGGAAGAGTGCTGAAGTTAACATATTTTTGAACAATGGTCTAAAGCTACAAGGAGTTAGAGGATGTGGTTAAGCAAGTCTTCATTTTCCATTAATAGTATTTTTGACAGGGTCCAAGTTATCTTAGATACCAGTTATATGCATGAAACTATGACTGATTCCAAGTCCACATCTTTAATGTCATGTAACTGCAGTATCTTCTATTAATATTCCTGTTGAGTGCTACTTCTTACTCTACATAACTTGATGAAACTAGAATTTTAGACTGGGCTGTCAGTCTTCAGCCATATGGTAGAATCTAGCCTAACAGGATCTATTAGGTCTTGAGGACCTTTTGGGGTTTCAGGCTTTTCACAATACTGAGCTCTCCAACAAAGCCCTCAGAGTGCCCTGTCACAGGCTTATTTGGAGCACATGATACAACTGCTCCTTCCTTTTCCAAGACACTTCTTAAAATAAAAACAAACAAACCTATACACTGCAATCCTGAAAGGCCTGAAGACCCTTATTTCACCGATTTTGTATCAATGGTGTATTTGTTGTTTATTATCTTGGAAACAAATATGCAGAGTATTTACTCAGCTTCCGTGCATAAATATTTTGTAATTTAATGGCAAACTGTAGGATAAAGCAAATATTTTTTCCTGCTGTCCAGACTGCAAGAGAATATTTATTGTTGGTACTTGGGATATCTAGCAGCGGTATTAGCTGGAGCAAAGTTTAGCAGAGCTCTTCATTTTTGTAGTTTCAAAACTCTTGACTAGGAGATGCTGGAAAATGTTGACCTTCATGTTTTGGGGCTTACAAGAAGGATGTTTTGCAATATATTTTTGTACCTTCTGACCTTTTGTGATAAATACTATCATATTCCTGGTTCTGTGTCTTTCAAGAGCAGTCTTCCGGGGACAATACTTCTGTGTTTGTTTGGAGTTACTAATGGAATTGGTATGTTCAGGATTCTCTTGTTCCTTTCCCATTTCTGTACAAAATGCTATTTTGCATTTCTGCATTTCATGGCTAAATCCAAGATATATAAAATTTAAAACAGTAAGGATCCTGTGAGTGAGTTGTGAACTGTTTAGGATACTAACCCTAACCTCAGAAGATCCAGATTTCATGTATTACTCTGCCACAAGATAAATGTTCCTCATCTTTTAGCAGTGTAATATTCAGTGTACTTAGAAGTGTATATGTGAATTTGGGACCTCTGCTCCTTATATAAAAGGATGAGGGTAGTCAAGCACTATGTGTTGACTGTTATTGTATTAGTATTTTTTTAGTCATGGAAGAATTCTGCTCACTTTGCCACTTGCAGAAATTCATTTGATCTGCACTACTTGTATTCTCATATTGAAATAGCTTGGCTCATCACAGAGTTTATTTCTACTGATACTTGTGGGTTGGTAACAGACCCACCAACAGTCTGCAACTGTTCTGAAGTGCTGTACCTCTGATGGGACATGTGCTTGTCTTCATGAATAATCCTTAGTTCTACCAGTGGCTTAAATTAGACTTTTGGACTATAGGCATTGGTTCCTGTTGTAAAACAAGGACTGGCAGCCCCTGTCTCACAGCTAAGAACAGGGCCTACAAACAAAGAGCTTAGCTTGGAGATATTAAGCATTAGCTGTTATTAAGGAGTATACAAACTGTGATTCCCCTGGCACTCTCCTTTGCTGCAGACCAGTCTCTGCTTTCTGCCTGTCTGCCTGTTCTAGCCACACATTCCCACCCCTGCAGCTCCTTCTGCTAATTGCACTGGATCTGTTTAAAAATGATCTTTTTTTCAGGTTAATCTTTGACACGGGCCACTGTTCAGCACTGTATCCAGCTCCTCACTTAACCCTGCACCCTCGTTGTGCTAGTACCAGCCGGGCTGTGGGCAGCCAGCCGCAATAAAGGCGAGAGGAACTGCTCAGGTGGGCTTGTGGCTGAACACAACACTTGTGGATCCAGCTCAGTTCCACACTGAGCATTTCTCACAAGCAGTCAGTTGGTTTCATGACCAACTGAAAAAAAAAATAAATGAAAAGCTGTCCCAGCTTGCACAGAAGAATACTCTGTCACTGTTCACCGGAGCAACAGCAACAGGGTCATGCGCTACTGTGATGATACCATAAATCATTTTAAAACCAGAAGAATACTCTATCACTGTTCACCGGAGCAACAGCAACAGGGTCATGCACTACTGTGATACCATAAATCATTTTAAAACAGAGTATGTCAAAGCTCCATGTGTGAATCCTGAGGAGCACAGACTAAACTGCTACAGACCTCAATGCTTCCACACTCAATCACATTTGTGGTTCTTGCATTCATCTGATTATCCATACACTGCTAATGTGGGCTACTTGCCCACATGGACGTGACCCACCCTTAGCACCTAGCACACATGTCTGGTTCTTCCCCTGACAATTTCTGCATCCTTCTGCCTCCTCCAGGTTTTATTATGCCTGATTATAGCAGACCTGGAAGTACACTTCTTTCCCCAAGAAAAATTGTGTACTTTCCCTTTGTTCCTTTTGTCTTCCCTTGTTAGTACACTGTCATACTGCAGTGAAAGCAAGGATTAAATCTGTAACCTTATAAATCTTCTAGCACAATGTGATTTCAAACTACTTTGAGGTTCTAGTTGCCTTGCTACAAATAACTAACCATGAGAAATTGGAAAACACTATTAAATCCCTTCTGTTTGTAAACTGTGTGTAAAATTTACCTTTCAATATTGTGTTTGTCTTTTCCTTGACATTTTATTAGGTTGTCTGTATTCTAACAGAGACTTTCTGTCCTTGAATCTCAAAATCTCATCTGCCTCAATCAGTGTCTTACATCTTAATGATGCATATGCGGGCTACCTGGTGATTTCCTTATTGACAGGTTCTTGATATACAAGCATAAGGTCAAGTCTGCCTTTTAAACAGAAACTAGCCTGTGAGAGAGAGAAGATAAGTATCTGCCAGAATTACTGCCAGCTGATTTGCCACTGAAAGGGTCTGTGTGTGCTCTAGGGTGAGGATATGCTTGCTGCAATGTTCTCGTTTCTTCCAGGAGAGAGGAAAATGCCCAAGCTCCAAAGCAATCCACAGCACCTGGAAATGTGTCCTGTACTGATGCATCACTTCACCAGGTTTAGTTTGCAGAGGCTAGTGGCCATTCTGGGTCAGAACATACACCTGCTCTTTCTTGCTAATGCAGACTTCTTTGAATGCCTTGCCTGTTTGGCTTCCATAGTAACCTCAGCCAACAAATGGGACCTGTTCATTCACCAAAGATGTGACTCCAAGCAAACACTTTGGTCATGTGTATTTTTAATAATGTTTGTAGACTGATATGCAAATACCAGCTTGGGCTTGTGTCAATATCTTTGGAGCAGAATGTGCCAGGAGGCCTCAACTCCCACTGAAATCAATGGATTTAAGCACGATGGACTCATTCCAAACTTCAGTGACCACATTCACCATGATGAAGAGTCCCAGTTCAACACACAGGGTAGAAACAGCTAATTTTATCTGCTCTATGACTTGACCACCTCTGAAACTTTGAGGATGGCGTTTGTGCTGCCTGAGCTACAAAAAAGCAGTCTGGGAGATTGGAGTTTATTTCTGGTCCTGCAAGGCTGTGCGGCCATTCAGCATGATT
>NW_008619307.1:0-7797 GCF_000691845.1 Merops nubicus | reverse complement strand
CCCATACACTCTCAACCAGCTCATCGTATGCAGTAAAGAAGCTCCTCAAGCCCTTAGCCCTTGAGTCAAATAGTTGCATTTGTACAGCAGCTTGTTAAATCTGATTGAGTATGAAAGTTTAACACAACAAAGTTAATCTGCATTACTTTTTATAGATGCTGTCTCTGGATATTCTCAATATATTCAAGAGCGATTTAAGAGAACCACAAAAGCAATATTTCTTTTTAAACTATTTTTAAAAAAAAAGCCAAAAGCAAGATATCTTATTTAAAGCACCAAGAGATAATTGTTGCATGTTTGCACCTGTTACCCCAATAAGTATCTATGAAATAAAATCAGAGTATGCTTTGGGGAGATGATAGGCAAAGACAGAAAGAAAACCATCTGACAAACATTAAAAGCAAGTGTTCTGCACAGAGTAACTAGTTCTTTTCAGTGTTTTTAGGTTTAGCTTCACTAGCTTACCTCTTAAAACCAAGTCTCCCTATCAGAACATCTAAATATATACAGAACATACAGTCAGCTAATTTATACAAAGCACTAGGAAGAGAAAATTCAAGACAGAAAGCTATACAAGGCATGCTGAAAAAGCACTGTTACAACATTTAGACACCTGTATATGGTCTAGGTTGATAAAGGACCCAAGAGAGGATAATTTATCACTTCCCTCAATCCCACAATTTAAAAATGGCAGGAAACAGAATAATTTGAGCAAAATAAAAGTTTAACCCATTAAAACCAGAAAGGATTAAATTCTGCAATGTCTTTCAACAGCTTTCTGACAGACTACTCCTGCAGTCTCCTCATTACCAAAACCTTGTTATATAAGCCCAATACAACTCTCTATACATACACACTTTTTCCTTTTCTTTTTTTCCCTAATTTGTATTACTTGGTTCTACCAAAAAGAAACCAAAAGATTGAAATACTTCTGTAATTATGCTTGAGGAATCTTTAACTCCTACTTAGGTTTCTTGAAAGCAGGAACTTAAAATAGTGGCTTTCAATTTATCTTTTTAATCTGTGGAAGGTATGAGTTTAATACAGTAAATTCAAGCCTGCCGTCGAAGAGCTGGTTTTACTTAATCTTCTATGGTCCACAGACTATTAGGTCAACAAAGCAAATGAAATCCACAAAAAGTACAGCTTTATAGTAACATGAGCTTTCAAGAACATAAACAATGGTAAGGGACCTTGGTGCAAGAAGCCACTTATTGCTTGCAGGAAAAAGGAAGCACAGTGTGCCCCAGCCAGCTACTTTCCAGACAAGCTTTACTGAGCACACCCTTTTTTACCTTGTCCTTGTTTGAGTTAGAACAGAACTAATTCTGTTCAGTGATTTTACTTTTCAGCTCAGTCTCTTCTAACTTACTGCACTGTCTGAAGTTAACAGCATATTTTTGCAGACTGCTTCTAGCAGTGATAACACTCCATGTTTAGAGTTACTACCAAGGATTGGTGTGCAGACCAGTGTCACTGTTAAAGCTTGTGTACCACACTGAGGGGGTGCAGAAAGTAAAGGCTGCACCTGCAGGGAGGAGCAGCCAGGACAGATGACCCTAAACTGACCAATGAGGGATTCCCTCCCATATACATCATATTCAGTATAAAGCTGAGGGATGAGAAGGGTCAAGTTCTCTTCTTCAATCACATCTGAGGCCATTGATGGACTCTATCCACTCTGGCTTCAATCCTGATGCATTTATTCCTGAATCCAGTTCCAGAATCCAGATCCCACCTGCTGCCATGTTCATTCTGGGACTTAACCAGTGCCTGCCCACAGCATCAGTGGTGATGGTAATGTAATTGCCATCAGTGGGTCAGGTTCAATATTTGGTTTGTATATATTTGTGTATATTTTATTTTATTGTTATTATTTTCATTAAAGCTGTTTTCCAATCTATAAGTCTCTCTCCCTTATTCCTTTTCTCTTCCCCTTTGGAAAGGATAGAGGTTAATAGAGAACATCTGTCATTTGTCTAGTGGCTGGTCAAGCCCTAACCCTTCACATACCTACAGAGAAGTAAGGTCTGCCCAAGTGCTTCATGTCTTGTTCTACAGGAAACATAGGAAGAGCAAAGAGATGGGAAACCAAATTGCTATTTAACTGGCACCAATGTTTCACTCCTGCATTCTCTGTTCTACATGGAGCTTGTGTTGCAGTTCAGCTATAACTATCCTTCCTTGCTCATTAAGCTCTTTTAATGCTAGTTAATATGCTTTTACTCCTATTCGAGTTTGCAACAATGTTTTCAAGAACACTACACAAAAATACTTTTCTTAAATTTAAGTCAGTTACTCAGAGCATTGCTATCAAGTTTTTGTGCTTATACTTGCTTGCTATTCAGATGTTTATTTGTGGTATTTCACCTAGAACTACTGAAAACATTCCAGAGCAGTGATTTCAAGTAAATAAAAAAACAACCCTGGAAAGTACTCCACTGTGTAATAATTACAGAAATTCTAACAAACACTATAATCTCATCTTGCTGCTTTATTTCAGTCTTCAATCTTTGCCATGCTTGTCACTAGCACAGATTTATAGCTGCAAAGGTTACTAACATTGCCAAGGAAAGTCCAAACAGTGCACTGAGTTTAAACCACAAAAATACAAGAGATAAGCTTCTTCTTGTGGCCAAACAGAACTTCAGGCTCAGCAAGTGCAGCAATGGAAAAATCTCTGGTTCATCTACCAGCCAGATGAAGAGACTCAACAGTGGAAAGGAACACAGGAACATGGCAAACTGGCCGTTTCTTTCCTACGTGCTTCAGTAATGCTTCTTTACAGCCACCCGCAGGGGATAGAAGACAGATACAATTTCTTAGCACAGCCCTAGACAGTGCATAAAATTCAAGGTTTCCAGTTACCCCTTCTCCATCCTTCCTATTGCTGAGAATACTACAGGCTTTCCATGACATCTGCAATTCACAGCAAGAGTTTCTTTAAGACAATATAAAGCAGTATGGTGTGGTAACCCTGGCTGAGCAAGAGATGCTGAGCAAGCCATTCTATCACCCTCCCCCTTTCCTCTCCTTCCTCCACAGAGCAAAAGGGGAAAGGAAAACAAGATGGAAATAAAACCCTCGTGGGTAAAAACAAAGGCAATTTAATGAGAAAGCAAAGTCAAGCAACACCACACACAGAAGCAGAGAGGAAAAAAAAACAAATATTTATTCTCTACTTCCCATCACGAGGCAATGTCTGGCCTCTTCCTAGAAAGCAGGGCTCCAAAAAACATAGCGGTTCCTCCAGAGGACAAAGGAGCAGTCTCCCCCCTCCTCCTCCTTTGTACTAGCTTTATAGTTGAGCTGACGTCATATGGTGTGGAATATCCCTTTGGTCAGTTCAGGTCAGCTGTTCTGGTTATGTTCCTCCCCAAGCTCCTGCCCCCCCATCCCATTGTGAGGGGAATGTTAGAAAGAACCTTGGCACTATGTGAGCACTGCTCAGTGTTAGTCACAACATGGGTGTTATCAACACCCTTCTACCTCTCAGCACAAAGGCACTGCACCAGGAGGGCTGCTATGGGAAAATCAGCTCAGCCAGAGCAGATACAAGCAGTATGCATGAGGCTGTGTATTTCTGTAAAGCCAGCCCAGATCCACTGCTTCTCTTTCCTTTCCAAAGTAGTAATGGTGGCTCCCCTAGATCTGACTATATTTAATTGTGATCAGGACTGTCACCCCAGAACAACCACCATGGAATCTTAGACAGGAAAAAAAAAGGCCATGCTACATTTGTAAAAAATGTCATATTTTAAATACTTGTCAAAGACTGTCATTATTACCAACTGTATCACCAATACCACTGCCTAGATTTGTCACTGTATCTGCCTTCATCTCTCTTTTTCTACCTATTTCTGAATATCTGACTTTCTCTGCAGTTTCTTCCCAGCAGCAAATCTCAAGAACTTTCTCAAGTCATTTTGCTTCTCTTCCTAGTATTCTGAATGGAACATGATCACTAAAAGCCTAGTAATGATAACTTGCTATTAGTAGTAGCTATTTTGTTACCAATTTTATCTCCGTTCTGTAAAATTTATCTTTCCAGACCACTTGAAGACTAAGTGCAGCTTCGCTTCCTTGGTTACAGTTAGATATCGGTCTTCCATCACAGCTAGCTTAAAGAATTTTTCTCCTAGTGTAAATCAATTAGAGTTCTGGAAAACTTGAAGGTGGGGAGGGATAATGACAATACCAACAAACAAAACCAAACCACAACAACAGAAGCAAGTCATTTTAAGGTACCCCATAAGCAAACACCTTTCACAATAATTTTAATAATAAAAATAGATTGAACAGAAAAAAGGACTCAATACTTTAATATTGCAAGCCTTCACCCTTCAGTTACAAAACCAGCATTTCCTGATAGCAAATAGCAAGCATACAAATAGGTGAATTAGGCTACAGGGGTAATGACTTATACAAGCCTAAGGGGAAAATGTTAATATCAAAGCTTTTTTAAAGCTTTAAAATGTGCTCAGCAGCACATTTAAGATGCAGAACAGTCTCACTTCACAGGCAACTATCATGTTTTAAATAATTTGCATCTTCCCGATACTAACTTATAATAAAGTTGTCTGGATGCTTTTTTGATATTTAGTTGGTTTAGTCTTATGAGAATTGCTACAGCTTTCGAATTACTTTGATATACAGTATTATTCCTACAATATATCATTAGCTAAGTGGCTCATTTATAGTAGTAAAAAAGTTCATAAATACAAAATCACCAGTTGTCCCTAATAAAATAATGTTTATTGGAGGTCTTATTTATAAATCTCTAAAAATTCGTAACACTAGCTTTGTTCAGTTTTATTTTGTTCATGTTCCTCTACTCAACTGACAAAGCTTGGTTTGGTTTTTTTTTTTTGGTGAGGTTTTTTGATAGGTTTTGTTGATTAATTTATGGGTTTTTTTAAAGGAATCAAAAATGTTTTGCCACTTACTAGAAGAAATCCAAAATTTGCTAACTAGATAAGTATCATCTTTACTAGAAGCAGAAGTTTAATGACAGCAACAAAAAAGCTTATGAATTATTCACAAGATTAATAGTTTACTGACTTTCTGGAATATTTCTAGGTATATCATGGAAGCTTGACATTAAAAAAAAAAAAAATACACAAAAGTTGTTAAAGTTTCTCTATTTTTACTGCTCATAGGTTTCCTAGAGATTTGCGCCTAATATCACCTAAACACTTCCCCCTTCTTCCCACCCCATTACTCACTATGCTACATGCAAGCTTAATGGCCAACATGTGCTGAATGATCCGCTAGCCATTATGCTGTTCTTTGAATGTGCTAAGTTTCCTGTTAGCCATTATGCTGTTCTTTGATTTCTTCACTTGGGGCAATAATTTAGATCTATCCCCTCTGCCAAACTGTCTGTTTTCATAAAGTCTATAGAACTCAGTTGATTTCATCAGTTGGAGGTTATAAAGAAAACTATCAGATTCAACAGGCTTTGATCAGAAAAAGGAGATTGACAGATGGGTAGACTGACAGCAGCATCACAACCACTTCTATTTGTAAGTTTGTCTTGCCTTCTTAAGTCTGTAGCATTCATCATATTCCCAGTTTTAGAAATACTAACTTCCTAGCGAAATAGATACTTGTTGAACTTAGTAGTGTTATTCTAGAAGAAGAATTTAATTCCACCCCTACAAGTTCACTGTTAACATCTCGCATGAGGGAAGTTCTAACCAGGCTTTTCCAACCAAATGAACCCTCTACACATCTTAGAACACCAGCAATCAATATTAGAGGGGTAGGTTGTTATTTTTTGTGGTTTATGGGTTTTCTTTGAGAAAACAGATGGGAAAACTGTACTTTCACTTTGGAAAACAAACATGAAATTAACATTTTCCATTATACTGCCTTGACAACTCAATAAAAAAAAAAAAAAAACACTCACACAAACAGAAGCCTCACTAAAATTAACAGCCCACTGTTCCAACTTTAGAGATAGCCTAGTTTGGTGTTTATACAATACATATTATGCATCCCCTGCACTTTATAGACATTAGTTTTACTTTAACATTTCAATCTAATGTTTCAGCTTTTGATATTTCAGACAACTTTTGAGGAAAAATAGTAATGGATGCCAATAGAGCTTAAATAGTATTAAAACTGTATTATGTAATGTATATACACATGATTGGTACAGTTATTAAATGACACCAACTGATTCTAAGTAGATTAAACATGTGTAAAAAAGCATGGCCAGTCCTCCTAAATAATGTTCTACTTGCTCACTAGGAAGCTTTGGCACAAAGTTAAAACATAAGCCAGTTCTAATAAACAAAATACAGGAGAATACATGGCCAAGGACTGAAAGTGCTTACCTTGACTCTCCACTACTGCTTCTTACAATGTCTTCATCACTGTGCCCATTCATTGTCAATATTAAGAAATTTAAGAGATAAATAGAAGTCCACTCAGGTTAGAAGGCAGATAAGTATTTACTTCTTGATACTGTTTTCCAGGTGACTTGTTTACTCAACTGTTCTCTGCAGGTATTGAAGATTTTTTCCAAATTACCTAAATTAGTAAAGGAAAGTGTTGACATAATTCAAAATATTTGATGGTTGCAGACGAAAGATACTGAAAATAACCTGTCCTGTCATCACAACACCACTGAAAGGGAGTATATCTCACATTTGACATCTTTTAAACTGAAAAAAACTTCCGGTATGCTATAGTACTGTCTTAAGAACAACCAGATCTAGCTTTTAAAGGAAAACAGCCTGCCCAAACACATAAATATAAATTATGGCTATTCATGCTCTAAGATCTGATTAGCAAAATTATTTCATGCACAAAACAAACACATCGGAAGTATTTCCAGATACAAACACAATGCTCACATCCAGTTGGTGGTATAGGCAGGAAAATAAAGACGGTCCCATTTAAAAAAATTGGCTCAACTACATCAAGCTAACAAGAACACACAGATGGAGTGGTCATTATTTCATATACATAAACATCTTCAATCAGATCTCTACCGTGTCATATCCACCTAGAAAAAGTTTATGCTCACTTTAAATGGAGTGTAAGTATGAACTGATAAGCTGCTTTAGTACTGTGAAGGCGGTTAGGGCCTCGCATGCTGGTTGCCTACCTCGAGGTGCTCTCCTCTAATGCAGCCCGACCTACATACAGCTCATGTAGGAGGCGGGAGCCACCTCGTTCCGGGACGGAGAAAGCCCTGCGCTCAGGCACCAGGGCCACTCCAGCCAGCAAAGGCGATAACGGAAGAGAAGTGATAGGAAAGAATCCTATAACCCCAGAAAACGCGCAAAGCGAGGTTAGGGCCCACGCAGCAGCGAGCCGAGGTTCGTGATTATTCGCGGATAAGCCGCTGCTGCCCAACGAGGCCAAGCTCCGCGCTGTCTACCCTCCTACGTCCAGGGTACGAACACCCTGCCGCCTCCGGGACTGGCACTCCCTGGGCTTTAGAAAACATCACCAGCAACCACGAAAATCTCTCCTTATCGCCCATTCCCTACTCCGCGACGACCCTCCCCATGCTCTCCCGTAACCAATCGCTTCCAAGGCATTTCCGAGGAGAGCCCAGGGCTTCCGCCCTATCTCCCGCGGGTTCACCTCCCGCCCCTGGAGACGGCCCTCTAGTGAAGGCGTAACCCACACAGGCGCCGCTCCTGGCCAAGGCTCCCTGGCAATATTGCCGAAGCGGCTGCTGTCCTCCGTGCTTGCTTCTCCCAGCTCCCCCGCACGGCCACAGAAAAGCGAAGGCCACGCTACAGCGTCCCAGCCGGTTCGTCACAGGCTCCCCCCACA
>NW_008619306.1:3695-19062 GCF_000691845.1 Merops nubicus | reverse complement strand
GGCGGGGCTGCAGCACCACCCCGCGTCCGCTGCGGAAACGCACTGCACGGGAAGGGACAAGGGAAAAGGAGCCGAGACTAATTTATCCCCCCCGCCCCCTTGTTCTTAGTGATCCCTTACAGGTCGGTGATAATTCCCATCAAAAAGCTGAGCAATGCAATAACCACATCAAACCCGTGGCTCTGTGTATCGGGAGAACTAGGAGATACGGGAGTAATGCAGATTCCTAAAAACCACCTGGAAATGACTTTTGAGGTAAGTACATGCTGTTTACATTTTACTTTTGAGTGTGAAAGATGCTTCCAAATAAATATGAATTTGGTGAGGGTTTATTGCTGTAAGATCACAGCATTTCGGGTTCTGTCCAGGTTTCCAAGGTCGCTGTACATTTGAGATGTGTATACAGTGCTGTCTGCCCCTCCTGTGCTAGATGGAAGTTTCCTGTGAGCATGTACCACTCTTAACCACAGGCTTCACTGCTGTCCCCAGCCCAGCCCAGGGCTCCTCACTTATTCCATCTACTTCCATGTCTCCATCCCTTCTGCATCTCTTTAATTTTCCCTTTCAGGGCTCATTTCAGATTCCTCTTTTCCCTTCTATGTCTCTTTTCCTTTCTTTCAATCTATCTTCCCACTATCCAGGTCTCTTTCTACTTCTGGCCATTCCCAGATTTCTTCTCCTCCTGCTCCAGCTCCTTGTCTGGAATTGCTGCTTTCCTTCCAAGCAGCCAGTCTAACCCCTGAGCCCTTGAACTTCCCAGCTGCAGGAGCTACTCCTGGGAAACCATAGAGCAACCATCCCCATTGGGCTGTCTTCTCTGTGCCTGCTGTGGTTTTCTCTTTGCATCTGACTGCCCAAGGTTCTCCTCTGCTTTCCTGCCCATCAGTTACTGGTTGGCTTGGTGCCACCCCAAAGCAGCTGGGAGCAGGAATTGCAGGGAAAGCCCCAGTAGCTCCAGGCTGTAGTATATCCAGTAAGGAAAGATTCTGTAGGAAAATCTGCTACTAAAATTGGAGTTGTATCCATTGAGCAGGCCAATCTTCAACAGTAGTAAAAACCTTCTGCCAAGTAGAGGTAGATTTTGACAGAAATAAAGAGGATATTTTTTGTGATACCATGGCTGCTTCTCATTCAGATAGAAGTATTTTGTAGAAAAGATCTGCAGGCTTCTAACAAGCAAAATAGCATACTTAGATGTTTCTAAAGACCATGCTAACACTGTACTGGATTATTCCTTTGGCTGAAGCTTTCCTAAAATATCAGCTTGGGTCACCACCCACTATGAAAAATGTCAGCCCAAGCTGCTCCTTCAGCAGCATTAGAAACAAAGAAAACCAAGGTCTTGCCAGGGAAGTGTCTAAATGGTATTAACAGATATTGCTGCCAGCCCCACCTACAATTACATACTGCACTGGAATTCACAGTCCCTTTTTTTCCTTGTTCTGTCTTTTTGTGATGGTGAATCTCGAATGTTAGTGATTTTTGTCTTGCCCAACAATAAGCAAATCAATCTTTGAAAATAATAAAGGATGTAGGGGCTGCTTCATAGTGTAGAATTAGTCAACTGAAGGTCAGTATGCTCAAAATGCATTTATGAAAATCTCTTTATACTGAAGATCTTTTTCTTCTACAAAAGCACACCTTTTGTTGCCTTAGCTCAGAAATTTGTAATTAATACTTCTCTGAAATATTCAAAGTGAGTGCTTACAATGAAGAAGGCAACCTCTTCACAAGCTTTTTGTAGCTGAATTTCAAAGTATTCCTCTTCTCCTGTCTTTAAAATAATTTTTCTGCTTTTCAAAATGTTTGATTGAAAATACTTACTGTGTAAATCAAAGGAAACTGAACAATAGCATACATTTGAGACCATATGTGTACATATGGTGGGGGTATGTGTTGTCTGTTGTTTTTTAAATTAAATAACACTGTTATTCGTTTCAGTGCCAGAATTTAGGGAAGCTGACAACGGTTCAGATTGGTCATGACAACTCAGGGCTCCTAGCCAAGTGGCTGGTTGATTGTGTCATGGTCAGAAATGAAATAACAGGACACACGTACAAGTAAGCAACAAGTTTTAATTTTCTTTGTCTGAAATTCTTACCAGTTAAATCTAGAGAAAGGAAGAAGGCATTCATCTTCTCCTCTATTGAAGGAGCACTGTGGGCTGATTTGGGTACCTCATGGGGTTGGGTTGGTCTCCCCCACCCCTCACTCTCTTATTTCAGAAACCCTAGTTGAAGTCAAATAATCTGATAAACCTTAAATGAGATTTCACTGTGGGATTTTCCTTACAGCTCTCTTAGACAGGACAGACAGTATGGATACTTTTGAAGTAATTCATATGTTTGTGTCTATTAATTAAATTTCTTCAAGTAGTTTGGTAAAATTGTGCACAATGAACTCTTTAAACCTTCAAGAGCTGGCATGATAGTTTAGGGAAAATACTTGGTTTCTTTTCCTTTTAAAAAATATTCAGATATATAAGTACTGTAACAAATGTACAGAAACTTGGATTACAAGAAGATAAAAGGTTTTGATGAATGTGTGCTTGGAAAACTGTAATTCAGAGAGATGAGCTCCAGAGCTCAGGCTTAGCCACAATGTATGGGGAAAAGTAGGAGGAAACGGTACAGCGACTGGGGTCCTTGGTATGATCATGTGCATGGATTTCATGAGGGCTGTGGATGGGACCAAAAAGTACAGCAATAAAATGTGAGGTGAGGTTTGACTATGAAGAGATGTTACAGCTTCAGCTGGGTGGGATCTCTGTGTGGGGATTTGACTATTAGTCATAAGATTTGTAAAGGCCAAATATCAGTTGTGGTTCCAGGTGAAAAACAACCCAGCAGAAATCAAGATGTGGCCCATGAAATGTGTGTATAACACCTGCAGTAGTCCTGTGCTTTTGTGCAAGCTTTGCACGTTCCCTCTTCCTACGGACAGGGCTGACTGTAGGTTTTCTGGTTTGGTCCTGCCAGTTGTGGTGCAGGGGATGGTGCCTGCTGAGTTCTGGCTATAGAGTGTCCCCTGCCTCTCCGAGGTGTTTGTGGGTGCTGGCTGTCCCTCTCACTTTGAGAGGCTAGGCTGCCTGCATGGCTGACCTGTGCTCATGCTGGCTGCGTGGCAGGTTTCCCTGCGGGCGGTGGCTGGGGAAGGGCGTCGACGATGGCAGCTTGGAGAGGATACTCATTGGGGAGCTGGTGTCCTCCACATCTGACGACGAGCTGGGCAAGCAGTGCCGCACTCCACCCCAGCAGAAGTCTCCTACCACAGCTCGACGGCTGAGCATCACTTCCCTCACTGGAAAGAATACCAGTTAAGTCCTTTCCTTTCTTCTCAGGGCCCTAGAGAAGGGGGCAGTGACTGCTGAGAAATAAAGCTCCTACTGAAGCAAGGTTTGGTGCAGAGGAACAGCTGTGAGCTGATGATTTTTTTCTGGGCTGGTTTGTGTGTCTGCAGCTTGCTCTGTGGCTGTATACATTGCCTCTTTCAGTGTCCCTACGTGATAGTTGAGAGAAAATAATTTCTTTCCATGGAGCATGGAGGTAAGAGATGAGGCAGGAGGAGGCAGCAGAATTTGCAGTAGCTGACGCTGCTCAGCTTCCCAGCTCACTTTGCTGTCAGTGAAAAGACAGTCCTCTCTGAAGGGCAGTTCAGAGCCTGATGTGGATGCTGTGAACTCCCTTCTAGAGGAGCACACTTCCGGAGGGACCGTAGGGGACATCAACTTCATGTCCTTAAATTAGCTTTTATGAGTAACTGCACCTGGTTACAATGGGGCGTGCGACTGTAAGGGCCACGTGAGGCATCTCTGCTAAAGCATGTACATCTTCTATATCTGTCCAGCTCCTGTAAAATTAGAGAACACGACTGCTGAAATGTCAGGCAAGGAAAGATTAGGCTCCAAGAGTAACGCAGCATTTAAAAAGCACCACGGGACCACTGCAGCTCTTCACATGTGAGCCCATATTAGCTGGAGGAGTACACACCAGAGCATTTCCTCAAGTCTAAGAACACTAAGGCCAAAGGATTCTTTTGTCCAGTACACTATGAGGCTCAATGTTAGAGCTGCTTAAAGACAGTGGAGGTCATCATGTACTAAAATGATACTGAACTACTCCATGCTTCCAAAATAACAATTGTAGGACAAGTTGATAGCAACCTACATATGTCTGAAAAACAAGAAAGGACTCATAGAAGAATCATGGAAATGACTTGAAGTCTGGAAAAATACCTGCTTGAAATGAATTTTCGAAATCTGTCCGTTTTAATTAGAAAGATAATTTTCTGCAGGTACCTGCACAGGAAGATGAGATGGTAGCAGGCAGAGGCATAGTATGATTCAGTAGCAGAGGCATACAGCTAAACAGATTCAGAGCAGAAACATGGCATATGTTTTAACACAGAAGATATCTTACTCTTGGAACCATTAATAAGTAATATTCACTGCCTGTGGCCCTTCACACTGGCATGATGACTAGACATGTACCTAAAATAGTTACTTTGTTTTGGCTCAATAAAACGTGATGAGTTCCAGTCAGGAATTAATGACTGCTGGGTTTTCTGACCTCCTACTTCATGTAGAAGTGAGTCAAATGACTGGGCTACAACCTTTCAGCCCATGTCTCTTCATGTGGGAGTTGCTGTGCTCTATGATGAGCAAGATGTGATTAACTTAAATAAAATATTTATCAAGCCAGATCCTTGGGGTGTGCATTTTTCAGTAGGGCAATTTATTTGACTGTTCCAGGGCTGTTCATCAGTTGCTTGTAATTAAGACTCAGGTTTACCCAGGATAAATGATTGCCTGAACTCTGTTCAAGATACAGCATAATTCCTGCAGTTCATCATGAGAATCTGATGAATGTTTTAAAGTTGGTATTTTCAGCTAGTGTGCTCTCCATCATTTCAGAGCCTAACGCGGGACAGATCCAGGAGGGAATTGGGGAAGCTGTGAACAATATTGTGAAACACTTTCACAAGCCAGAGAAAGAGGTACTTCCTACTTTTCATTACTCGGCTGGTATCTACAATGCATGTAAATATTTTTATAAGCAGGAATGGAACTCAAGTACCAGCAGAGACTGTTACCCTTTAGATTTGAAACTTCTGGCATACAAGCAAGGCAAGCTGTACTTACAGACTCTTCCTATCCCACAGAGAGGGAGCCTTACCATTCTGCTGTGTGGAGAAAATGGTCTTGTGGCAGCACTGGAGCAGGTCTTCCACCATGGATTCAAATCAGCCCGCATTTTTCATAAGAATGTCTTCATATGGGATTTCATAGGTAAGCTGGCATGTGATTTGGAGTCAGAAGGAGAATAAAGATTAGGACAAAATGACTACTCATGCACAGACCTCAGGAACAAATGGCGTGCTAGCTGATAAGAATCCATCTAGCCCCTGCTCCAGGTTGCTTAAAGTCAATGCAGAACAAGGTGGAAGATGAAAAATACTAACCTCTGTATAAGGGATGAGTGAGAATATGCAGAAATTTAAAAGCACTTCGAATTCTAGTGGTTTATTCGTAGATGAATGTTCAAACAGCTGCCCTTCTACCCAGACAGAAGGTAGACTAGAGGTTGGGGTAGAGCAGCAACTGATGTTAGGAGGAGAGCTGGGGAAAGGCAGGGAATGAAAGGTTTAGATTTCTAGTTTGAGAACACTCCTAATCACTGATCTTCTGGCGATGCTTATCTGTATGGCTGTGTTGTAGTAATTTAAGACGTGCTCCAAGTTGAGATGCACAGCCAAAGGGCAATTGCTTACTCAGAAAAGGTGAAAAAGCAAAGTTGATGGTATCACTTAAAATTAAATCATTGACAGGTACTCAGGTGTGGCTCCTTGATGTTACCCAACTGTGTTAGACATCAACCAGTCTGATGACCACTGCTATATAGCAAAGGTGGAGATCACCACCTACCTATGGTCTTCAGAGTGAGGAATCCATATATAAACTGTGCAATATCTTCTCAGCAGGTTGAGACTTTTTAATGATTCCCTTGTGTAATTCTGTGACACAATTAAATATTTCTGCTCACTGGGTTCTTATTTTCTTCCCACCACAGAGAAAGCTGTTGCTTATTTTGAAACCAGTGACCAAATTGGAGACAATGAGGAAGCCCTTTTGCTTCAGAGATCTTCATGCAAAACCTTCTGTCATTATGTGAATGCCATCAATACAGCTCCAAGGAACATTGGAAAAGATGGCAAATTCCAAATTCTGGTTTGCCTGGGAACAAGGTACATAACTGCTCTTTGCTGTATGTGTCCATTTGCATTAGACTACGAGAATACTTTTACACCATTATTACCTTTAGTTTTAAATTTTAAGACTTTTCATACCCATCTATTATCCAGTACCTATTTTAGGCAGTGCTTAATAATGCACTAAAATTTGAAGCAAAGCAGCAGCAGCAATGCTACATGGCTAGTGTCTAAACTGCTAAAAATGTCTTGAGCTCTTCTATAACTGTTAGCTTGACAGTCATATGTATAAAATCTGTCTTGAAATTGTATTTTTGATGAAGTGCTTGCTTTGGGAACACAGAGTTCCTTTGCAAGAACTGGTGCATTTCTAATTCCTTATTGAGTCGCTTTGCCTGTGACAATGGAATGTCTTACAATTTTGACAAAGCTACTCTAGATGAATCTTTCTTTCCTATTAAAATGCTTTCTGTCTTGCATTTGGGGAAGAGGAGTGGGGCTCAGTTGTACTTTGGAGGGTGAAAGTTGATATGTCTAGAGATAAGTACCATTTTTGTCTTGTCTCTCTGGATATGTGGAAAACCGGTTGGGACAGTCTGTTTTTTCCCTGAGTTTTACTTCTCCTGATTGGAAAAGGTTCTTCCAAAGTCAGTTTTCTAGTTCTGCTGGTGTCTTTCCATTTTCATTCCTACAGTATGTTCAGTTACCTGTATTTTACTTACAAAATCAAGCATTATGATTACACAGGAGTCTTTTATGTGCAAATAACACGCATCACCTGCAAAAAGAGGCTGCACATTTTGGGTTGTGTTCTAGGAGAAGAATTTCCCTTTGAGATCTGTGGTACTTAGTGCTAAAGCAGTTCCTTTTGTCCCCTTTGCAGGGACCACTTGCTCTCTCAGTGGATCCCGTTGCTGGCCGAGTGCCCCCCCATCACAAGGATGTACGAGGAGAACGCTCTCCTTCGGGACCGCATGACTGTCAACTCCCTCATCCGAGTCCTACAGACATTGCAAGATTTCAACATCATCCTAGAAGGATCGCTCATTAAAGGGGTGGATGTTTAGCATGGCTTTGCTGAGAACTTCTTTATTCCTTTCCCGAGCAAGCAAACCACAACTGGAGACCTGTCAGGACTTGAACACAATGGTAGTGCACCACTGTAAGGCACGGCTGCCGGTTTCAGCAGGCGTGGGGAGCCCAGTTTGTGCCCGACTGGAACTGTCCTCGAAAGCTGTAGAAAGCTAAGATGCAGTATTGTAGTTTATTTGAAACAGAAATTTAGTATAAAATAGAGTATTTTCATGTGTTAGATGTGTGTAAATATGCTATCTTCTTTAAGAAATTATATTACTCTAAGAAATTTTTCTTAGACTGAATGTTCTTGTTCTGACTATGAGTAGCTTAAACCCAGGAGAAGGACTCAGGGGAGGGAAGGACTGAGGTGGGAAGGGATGCCACTGCTCGCTTGCAAGGAAGAAGCCAATCAATGTGTAAATACAGCGCAAACTCAGCAGGGCTTTTTTCAGGTATTGCAAATGAACACAGCAAATGCCATTATGTAGCCATTGTGATTGTCTCACTCCTCAAATCCTCGTATGCAGATGCTGGTCTACCCTACTGTACGTGGTCTCTCTTGAGGTTTGGTTTCCTCAGAGACTCAACCCTTTCCATGCACGAAAGCTGTGAGTTGCCATTTTCCGTAAGGTCTTCTGTGTCACTTCTGTTGATCTCCAAAAGGGGAGACAAGCATTGAAATGTTTAAAACACTGGAGAGGAGGACTGCTATCAGCCTCAGAGCCTGAGATTAGGAGACGCCTGTTTAAGCAGTGCTGCTGCAGCCTGAGAAGGGGAACGATGGCCTGCTTGGCACACTGTTTGTCCCTTGCCTATCTAGATGTTCTGATGATTCTCCCTCACCCTCAGCCAGTTTGTGTTGTGGATGACTACTTTTATTCTGTCTCCACGCTGAGGAATTTGGTTCCTACCAACTTCTTGCTGTACTTGAGAAGAATCATTGCTTCAGAGACACAAACACCGATGTTGCTGTGCTACTGAACTGTATCAGCTGGTTTTGAAATGCTGACAGGTTATGAGTCTTCCTTCATCCCACAGAATGAGTGTTCCTAGGAAGTACAGGATCTTTGATGACTTTTTTTTTTTTTTTTTTTTTAATTATCCAGCTACCAAAAAAAAGGAATGAAACAAAAGAATCTCACTTTGGTATTTGGCTCCTCTCCTAACACTCCTTGCAGTTCATGTGTTAGTAGTACATTGTGTGTATATACAGACACAGCTCTTGAAGAGGAACTGGAAGCAACTGAAAACCTCTATGCTAAAGATTCAACAGAAGATTACATTAAAATCACTCACCTTGTAGATACCATGCAGCAAATACAGAGTGTATTTTCTATTCTTGTGGATGGGAGTTGGGAAGGTCTGAGAGCATAGTTGACTTCATCTGGTTTTAGTTTTTGGAGCTTAGTTTAAATACAAGTGTTTGTTTTGACTTGTTTGTTCCCTGTGATCTTGGCCATTTCATCAGCGGGTTTCTGTGGATGTCTGGCTGTCAGCTGTGGCTTGGGAAAGGCCCCTGACTGGTACTGTAAGTGTGTTGCTTTGCACTGTGCTCTAGTGGCATTAGGAGGGACTTCAGAATGGTGGGCAGCAGCAGATCTTGGTATAGTGTGCCTATGGTGGAGAGATGACTGAGAGGTAAGGAAAAGGAAAGAGGATGAAAATTGGGGTTTGCTTTCTCACCTCCCTTTTGTCAAGCTTCTCTACTTTCCTGTGGTCCTTCTGCTATCCAGTTCTTATACCAGCACTCACTTTAACGTCAAAGTTTCACGTCATATTCCCAGCCAGAAGAAAATTCTTCATGTGAATTTGTTTTCTTAGATGGAAGAGCTTTATGTTTTAGGGTTTTTTTGTTTCTAAGAAAGAAGTAAAATAACACTGTCATGGAGTCATTGACTTTAATGAGGGTTCCAGCTTTTAATAACAGTTCTTTCTTCCTGGGTTTGTACTTCCTTAAACTGACTAAACCCGTCCCAAACACTGTAGGCAGCACTGCCATGTCACTGCTGTGAATAATTAATGTAAAGGCTGTGGACAGGGTCATGAGTTAGTCACCTGAGCCCACGGCTATGTGACATCTCTCTTAGGTTTCTAGAAGTGTGAAATTTGGGGTGTTAGGGTTTTCTGTGTGGCCAGGCAAGTCTGCTTAAAGTCAGCAGGAGATGTATAACAACCCTTCAGCAGCAATTGAGAATGCATCCCTAGTACTTTACTCTATCAGTAAATTATACATTTAGCACCAGAAACCATGTGGCAGCATTATTTGTTTAATGACTGCTTAGGATGTTTTGATTTCTATTACAACTCGAGCCTTTTATGTCTAATGACTGCTATACAAGATTTTTTCACGCCCAACTCAGTCTAAGTGACTTTCATTTTACTGAAATAATAACCTCTTTAGTCCTTAGATTTCTTCACAGCATCATCTGCATTTACTAGCTGGATGCTTCTTGAAAGTATACTGCTGTGTGCCTCTCCAGAGACTATTTATGACTTCAACGGTCGTTACATTCATCTGATATGACATGGGTTAAATGCAAGCAGGATAAAGTAAAAATATGGGCACCTCTAAAGGTCAAGCATAAATGAATAAACCACACAAAGGGCAATAACTACATGAAGTCTTTCTTAAGGTAAAATAAGTCAAACCGTGAGAAACTTTATAATTCAAAACAGGGCCTTTCCCCATTTTGAACTACATTAAGGAATCTTTAGCACTTAACTTGTACACAACTTCACATCAGCTTTTTCAGCAAGTGTTGACCTGTTTAGTTTTGTCAGGTTTCACTTCATATTAATAATAATACAATAAAAATTATGTATGTCTATTATTTCCTTGTAGGCAATAAAACACCCTAAGATACGTTGAAAGGGGCACAGCTGAGTGTCTCAGATTCCTAGGAGATGAGTTATTTGAAAACCTTGGGAGTACATTCTATGTAGTGAATTTTTATTCTACCACATATGGGATTTTTTTTAGCAGACTACTTTTGTTTATTGGAAACTGTGAGGTTTTTTTCTGTAAGGTTTACAGAAATCATCCTACCCACTGGAATGGTGAGAAACCCATCAGGATTCCTCTAAGCTAACACAGTTTTTACTTCAGTGTTAAAGCACCTTCTTTGGTTGAGAAAGGGAATCTTGGAAAAGACCAAAGCTCTCTGGTATCTGCGCTTTTTTTTTTTTTTTTTTTTTTTTAAAAAAAAATCCTGTCCAATACTTTCCTGCAGATGTCTGAGTTTGCATAGCCCTGTTATACTAACATCCAGCATGGTCACTTGAGGGAGTCAGAGAATCAGATGCCTCACTATGTACAAAATGTGTATTTATAATTCTCTGAAGCGAATGAAATTCTACTGTTCAGTGAAAAATCTACTCATGTTTATTCCACGTTGGTTTGTGTAATTAGATATCATTGTTCAAAACTGTCTTTTTAGAATAGTTGTGCAATGGCATATTTGAGAAAATTCCTTCTTTCAATCAAAGGAAGGTGTGCATCTTAAGGGGAAATATTGTATGTTACACTTGAAATGTACAAATGTGCCCTGTATAGCTTAAAATGATCCTTAAATGTCTCCATTAAGTATATTTTGTCTTTACATTATTACTAACTCAATAAGAACTGGATTATTTTCAGGACGACATTAGTAAAAATATTGTTATATCAAGCACTTTAACATACATACCACAAACTGACATGGGTTTTTCAGGTTTTGAAGTACATTGAAATACAGCTTTTCATGCTATGTCCTTTACAAATAAAACTGTGAGAATAATGGTTGGTGTCACTGTCTCCTTGCAGAGGAACAAAGAGGTTTGAGTCTCAAGCTGAGGAACTGATCTGAACCTGGAGGGCATGTTTCGTAAAAGGACCAAAATGATTTAGCTGATAGTGGCTCCTGGTACTGGGAACTTGCTGGGGCAAAGAGGGAGAGGGAGTGGGAGTGAAGATCTGCCCTCAAAACCTGCCCTTCTGCCTCCCCTGACACAAAAGTCTAACTGTGCCAAGCCTGAGCAGCTATTTGTTTTGAAGGCTCAGGTGGAAAGCATGGGTGATAGGAGGGAGGTGGAACTGGGATTGTGGTGAAGTTTAGCTGTTACCCGGGCAGCGTTTGGTAGGCAGCCTGGGTTCCTCTCCCTTGCTGTCTGGAGCACACAGGGAGGAGTGGGAAGGAGAGGGGTGGGATCCTGTTGGCAGAAAAATGGGAAGTGTAGGATTAACTGCAGCTGAGGGAGTCTTTCCTGTCTTTACAGGGGTTGCTCTGATATGTGAACTCACAGTTAAAAAGCCAGAATGAAACTCATGCCCTCCAGTCTGCCAGTTAGTATGTCTCATAAGAAGAGAGATTGATAGAGAAGAGAGGGACGGGTGACTGCAACAAAAAAAAAAGGCATAAAAGAATGACAGTGAAGTGTCCTGCTTAGTAATTAAAGGGTATTCTAATTTGGACTGGATTGTCAGAAATTCCCCATCCTGATCCTCCCAGCTGAAACTGGAAAAAATAAGCGAATTTTTGAAAACTGCGTAGTTGAAAAGCAGCTCTCTGCATGTGCATGTGCCTGGGGTGTGTGAGGTGGGACATGTCTGTTCATTCATTTAGACTCTTGGTTTTGACAAGGCAGAGAATCGTGAGAGAAGATTGTAAGTCTCAGAGCCTGAGACTATCTACGTGGGAATCCTGGAAGACATAATTAGATGATACTGATGTTTATCAACACACTGTAGCAGGAAAACTATAAGATCCCATGAATGTAATTAAAATCCGCAGAGCTGCTTGTGGACAAATTCCAACAGAAGCAATAGCCATACTTAATACACCTCCTTACTAAATGTGTTAGGTTTAAGTATGTAAAATAGAGATAGTGGGATCTGTCATCTTAAAAGCAGTAAGTACTTGAAGTAAAGCAGGACTAAACTTGTCCAGATGAGGAAGTGCAAATAACTTCCTTTCCACTGCACTGTCATTGATGCTGTCTGGGAACACTACAATGTTTTCTGCAAAGGGTAAGTAGAAGAAAAGAGGGAAATCTTGCATGGGTGAGAGTTGAAACAGCTCACTGGTCTAGTTTGTTCCTTTCCAGCATTGTGGTCCACTTAAGAGCAGAGGTCCTTCCCTCTCTGTCGCCCCATCAGCTCAGAGGTTGAGGCTCCTGTCATTGCAGTCAGGGAGCGTTTCATTGCTGACACTCTTGTTTTGTCTTTTGCTATTCCATCAGACACTTATCATTGTAAGTTGGTCTGAGCTCAGCACAGGATGTGAAGGGAGTGGGAATATTTCTGTATGGGTCTGCTATGTGGTGGCTGGTTAACTATCTGCCAAAGCCCCTGCAGAGCTGATTTCTCAGTGGAAAGCTGGAGTTCTGCAGGAAAGCCTGATGCTTTAATGGGCCCACCTGTATTCCTGCAGACCTTGCAGGGCATCTCAGCTCCTCCTTGTGTCAGAAAAGGATGTGACCAGACAAATTTTCTCCTTTAACCATGCCCACCTTTGTCTCAAGGGAGGGGGAAGAAGTGGTTTAAAAAAAAAAAAAAAGCACAGCCAACTCCCCCTGATCCTTACCCATAGCATATTTTTCAAAAGATGTTGCTGTAAAGCGACCTCATTGCTGTGTGATCTAGTGACAATCTTGTTATAAAATTCAGTGGGGTCCGTAAATCTAGAATAATTGTGGTTTACAATAGAGAGGCTCAAGCATTCATATCAGTTACTCTGAGTAGTAATCTGGAAGATAGTGTTCCTTCTGCTTGTAGTGGTTATCCAAGACTCATGCAAGTCTACTTGTTTTGCACAAGGGGTAAACATAGAAGGTAGCAAACACAGTTATTCCTTTTTGTGAAGAATAACTGTCCTTTGCCAAATACAGACCCCTTAGTTTTATGACTCTTTCTCTGAATGTTCCATTTACTTTTAGACTCGGTCAGAGCAGCAAGTTAAAATGGGTAAATTGTGGTGTGGTCTGTTCACCCAGCCTCAGGCATTCAAGCCCTGCTGTAGGGTAAAATGCTAAACAAGTAAACATGGCAAGTGAACAACAGAGTTTTATTTGCAAAGTGCATTTGGCAGGACTATGTGTCAGATACAATTCCCAACGAGTTCAAACGCTTATCAGAGGGCATCCATTCTCAGTGAGAGTCTGGCATGAAGAATGCAAGAGACATCCCAGTCTTCATGAAGCGTGTTCACTGCCAGATTCTCTCCTGCTCCCACAGCCAGCTGATACAAGCTTAATCTAAAATAAAATTCAACTTCTCCTTCAACAGCAGCCAGATGCTGGGTTTGATGCTCTGCAGTCCTTGCATTCTCCTGCTTGCCATGAGAGGTTTTCACAAAGGCTGGTGTTAGCCTAGGGAAGCCGTTTTCCTTACGCTGTCCACTGCTGCCAGAAGGAAGAGATGAGCTCCTTCCCTAGGCCTTGCAAGGGGAAACCTCACTTGGCTGCTTTTGGTTATGCCTAGAAAAGTCCAGCAGAGGCAGCCTGTGGAGGCTAAGCGACCATTATCTTTATTAATATCCCTGCCAGCACTCTCCTCCCATACTGAGTTAATTTCTTCAAAGGCATCCAAGTGATATATTAGCATGTTCTTTACACAGTAAAAAACAAAGTGTTTACAAGAGTGAAATCTAAGGGTCATGGACTTGAGGTAGTTGTATTTTTTAATACATTAATAATTTAAATATGACAAATTCCTTATTTGCCTTACAGTGGCGCAGGATAGACACCAGCAAATGTGGCTTCAATTTCTAGGCCTCCCTGACTTCTACACAGAAGCAATTTGCTTAGGGTGTATCCTATTTTGTAGCTCAGGAGCTGAGGTACAGAGTGGTGGGACTTTGCTTCAGCCAGTCTCTGCCTTGCTAGTCTGGGCTGTTCAGCCTCCTTGGGGTTAGGAAGTGCTCATCCAGTATCCATCCACTGGTGTGTGACTGAGAGCAGCTTTTCCTTGCTACTGTGACAGAAGTACCCTGAGGTCTCATCTGTGGTTAATTCCAGTTTAAAGACATTGGTAAAAAAAGTTGATTTGTGGTGTGGGCATATGCAAGTCTGCCTAGCTGTTCATGGTTAGAGAGTTTTGTAATCGTTACAACAGAACAGGCTTGCTTCATCTTTAACTACAGTGCAGAGATTATGGTTACTATTTGCAATGTGATTAAGCACTACAGAAATGCATATAAATATTTGCTTGGTGGTTGTGTAAGGATGGCAGCTGACTGCCTACAAAAAGGAAGAAAGAGAGAAGAGATGCTTTGCAAGAGCAAGTCTCCCTGACTCTTCCTCCTGAGTCCAAAGCTCTTCTAGGAAGTACAGGCATCTGTTAACATCAAGTTAATCTTGTTCTCTCTCCACTCCACAACCTTGCAAGTTGTCCCGGCTCCTTCAAGCCCAAATAGATCATTACCCATACCAGAAAATGCATGGTGGAAAACATACAAAGTGCTAGCAAGAGATTTCCAACAGTGGTCAGAAATGGTCAGTACAACTGAGAATCATCTTTGTTATTGTTGTTGGTTGGCTGGTTTTTGAAAAGGCACGGAATTAATTTCAAATTAACTGGGAAGTCATCCCAAAGACTATGCTCCTGTACTTGAGATAGGTGTGAACCCTTCCATTGAGTCTCCATAGCCTGTTTCTTCTGCTCAGTGCTCTCACCTGAAATAAGTTCACCTGCTTGCACACATGCAACTTTTGAACTGTCATTACCCCATGAGATAAATAGGATGTGCTCCGAATCGGACCATGTAACATGAACCCACCAGCCTGGAATTCGTGTGGCTCTTGGCTTGCTGGAGATCTAAACTTTTTGCAGATGGTCTGTGGTTCCTAACTGTATAAATAGTACGAAGCTGGCTGAAAGTGGGTGTGGTGCACAGGACATTTCCCCACACACACAACAAAATGCCTTTCAGAAAAACTGCATTCAGGGACCTTAAGTGATAACATCACCCCATGGCTCTACCCAGCTTTCATGTTCTTAAAGCTGTGGAAAAGGTTTCCATTCATGGTAACAGGAACACAAGAGAACTAGGAAAAACTTGCAGCCCAGAGAAGCTACTTAATTCATCCTCTGCATGGACTTTGTTAG
>NW_008619306.1:0-3664 GCF_000691845.1 Merops nubicus | reverse complement strand
AGCAGGAATTTGTGCTAGACAGGGGTAGTGTGGGTAGCTGTGATCAGTGAGAAATAGGATAGCTGTCCTGGGCTTAGCCATTTGTGTTTAACCGGCACAATGCTGAGAAGTGAGGAATGAACTAGCTGATCTTCAATTCAAATGTGTGTCCTAGGAAATGCAAATACAAGTTGATCCACCACAGCTTGCTGAAGTCAGTGAAAGTTCCTAAAACAGATGAGTTTAGACAGGCATTCATGAGCACTGTAGTCTGCTAACCTGTCAGTTTGTGCACAGAAGAGAAGCAACTCTCTTTTGGGAAAATAGCAAAGTGTCTGTTGTTGCTGCTTTCAACACATGACGTTTATGAACCAAGTCCCACTCTTACATACACATATTTGCTTCCAGGTAATCTCAGTATTTTAAGTACAAATACTTATCTCTATGAAGGGCCAGGCTTGTGCTAAGGGAGATATTCCAAAGCCTTATGTTCATCTCTTTGAGAGAGCCTGGAAAAGAGTAGTGGCAATACAGTGTCTGACAAGCAGAAGGTCAACTGTGAAGACTGCCAGTGTTGACTCTGAGTAGAGTTGTGAGCAGCATGATTTATCTTATTACTAAGTGCAGGATGTCCTGGACAGATCCTACACAGCCCAGTATCACAGATTATGTTTGTGGGCAAATCTGAGACCCATTCTCCAGGGCTAGGCAGGACCTAGCAGTACACAGTAAGAGTATAGGCATGATCCTTTTTTCCCCCTCCACAGCCCCCTCCAGGTTGTAGTTACCAGAAGCACTTTGCCAGCTAGAGCCTGGATGGATCAGTCTTTTACTCACCCTTGGCCTGTAGCCAGATGAAGCTTTCCTTTGACACTTGGGAAGTGAAATCTGTTTGCAATGGGACCAGCTTCTGGAGGCATCCAAACCACTGGAAAGTTTTTTAATCCAAAATTTTTTAATGATGCAGGCCTATTTGCAAGTTTTCCCAAACACTGCAAGCCTAATGCCTTGTCTGCTTCTATTGCCATTCAAGATGGTCATGTTCCTGGCGATGTTCTAGACTGAGCTCCTGAGTGAGGTCCCTTCTCAGATTGCTTCCTGGGATGACCCTCTGTCCTTTGCACCTTGCTCCTTTCAGGTTTCATTAGCAGGGGAATTCTGAGTCACTTTTACTTTTTGAATAAAGGTTAGGAAGGGAAGGAGAAGGAAGCTGCAGGAAGAAGCCCATAGCTCATTGAAACGGTTCTCAGCAGTTAGTGTTTCCACAGAAGAACCTCCTTGATTCCCCCCCACCAAAGTGTTGCTTGAGGGAGGATGGCAGAAGGGCTCACACTCCCCACACTCCTCCCAAAACAGACTTTCTGCTTCTGGCTTAGGCAATTAATCAGGTAAGGAAAAACTACTGAGGACTCCAGGCACAATACACACTGTAACATCTTCATCAATTTCCCCCTCCCATTCTCAAAAAATATTTGCCTGCAAGGGTCTGTACTATTTTTTCCCTGGTTTAGCTATGTTGGCATAGGAGACATGGGAGCTGAGAGATGAGGGTAGCAGCTCTGTTTGTGTCTGTATAATCATTCATGGCTCTCCTACTCAGCTAATTAAAACCAAAACCCCTCTGGCTACCCTGAAAAATGTAAATAACATTTGTTAAAACATTGTTCTGTGGTATAACCAGCACCCAAGTTACAGAAAGGCTGTTATAAAACAGGATTTTTCTTGTGAAGAAGTAGATGGCTGCAAATGAAGTGAATACCAGACTTTCTTCATGAAAGCATTAAGATGGGGACAAACAGAATTGTGTACAATTAAAAATGCATGAAATGCACAAAGACAAGCAGCTGGCAGGGGCCAAAGCTGTCTGAACACCTTCACATTGTGCTTTGCCTGTCTCCAGAGTTAGGACAGATACAAAGGGTGTGGTATATGCAGCAAACCAAGATTTTTCCAAGGCTACTGTGTTCCTTGCACAAGTAGCAAAGAAATAGAAAGACAAAGCAGAGTAAAACAAGAAAAAAAACTTGGATGAGACAGGACAGCATTTGTTCTTGAACCTCTGGCTAAATGCACAACGCATGTTCAAGGGTAGATTTGGTGTCACGTAAAATAAATGCACAAAATGTGACCATGAAGCCAAGAACAAAGTTAGGTCCAGTGAAAGGACACGCAGTTCTTGTGTCTTCACATTTATATCAAAACCCAAGCACATTTTGTACAAGCACAAAATGAACCCTAGGGGTAAAACCAAGGAAGTGGAACTTCTAGGTTGCTCCTTGCACTTGATAAAGATGCTGCAGAACAGGCGGGATTCAATTCTTCTCCAGTTGTAGCAATGTCAGACTGGCTTGAAAGGATTCGATCCATGTTCTGTGCCCTGTAATCTGGATCAATAAAAACTTTACAAGTGACTTTAAAGATGACTAAATGAAGAACTCTATGGAATTATATGAGCATGTAAAGCCAAGTGCATGCCTTAGCCTTGCAGAGCTCAACAGCATGGGCTGGAGCATGGCAATCCTAAACACTCCATTCCTTAAATGGAAATCATGGAGACGTGCTTTTATGCAAACATGTACAGATAAGCGTGGCTCACCAAGAAGATTATGAGAAAGAGTTGCAAAGGAAGTTGGATGGCCAAGCAGTTATTAAAAGCATAAAATAAAATATAAATTAGAAAAAAAAAAAAAGTGGGAGGACAACACAGGATCAAAATAAATAGTAAATGGAGAACTGAGGAAGGCAGGGCTAGAGAGGACCACTGCCCTGTAAGATGAAACAAAACCTTTCCCATCGGATAAAAGTTCCTGCCACCTCACATTATAGTGAGGTAGGTGAGCTGTGCTGCAAACCTCATGGCACAGCCTGCAGACCAACATGGCCACCAGCCCTGCTGTGGTGGCAAGGGGGAGGGTGGGGCTTGCAGGTGGACAGCCAGCACTGTCCCAGGGTGTTTTTAAGGTGAAAAAGTCAAGAGGCAACAAAGTGGTGCCTAGAGCGTGAGCAAAACACTGGTGCTCACTCCCTGCTGCTGTGCTGGAGCACAAGTCAAAGACTTCAGTGAAGGCAGGTGCGGCTGAAGGAGAAGCCAGAGGGCTGACCCCGAGGAGGAAGGGTCTGTCGTGCACCCGCCGTGCTGCTCGTTGTGCAGCACTACCACTGAGAGCTTCAATGGTGAGATAGAGACCACAGCAGCATCTCAACACAGGCAGCAGCGGCCCCAGGGAGGAAGAGAGCTGGAGTGAGGATGTACCTTTTATAATTCTTTCCTAATGGCTGTGCAGTGGAACAGCATGTAAGTGAAACCTTTTAAATGCAAAGATAAAGCCAGGCTTAAAAGTTTGCCAAGACAACAGGTGACTAAGCGGGAATCTCCTGGACGTTAGCTCGTTGGGCACCTGGGTGTGTAATTCAAACTTACAGCCTTAGCCAAAAAAGGTTTCTCTACTCCCCAAAGTCAGAGCCACACACACTACCCTACATTTGAAATAACTAAGCCTGCTCTAGAGGTAGCATCATTTCTCATCTCAGCTGACCCAAGAGCACAGAAGAGGAGATTCTAATAGAAGGGAACGCCTGGTCTTATTACTTGTTTTCATTCTTCCCACCACAACGTGACACAGTCCATTACAAGGGCAATCACTAACATAGTCCAGACATTGTTCAGCAAGGAACAGAAAACGAA
>NW_008619305.1:0-1760 GCF_000691845.1 Merops nubicus | reverse complement strand
CTGATACCCTCAGCCTACAAGGGATCAAAGGCTATAACAATATCTGGGGTCACTAGGGGATCCCAGGACTTGACCATGCTGCAGGCTGAGATAAGCCTAACTGGGAATAAGTGGGAGACATTTAAAGTAGTGACTGGTCCTAATGCACCATGCATCCTTGGAATTGACTTCCTGCTGGGATCTATAAAAGGGACGAGAAGACACGCCTCTCTCTCTTCCCTCTTCCTCTTCTCCTCTGTGGGGGTCCTGGCCGGGACACGCTGCTGCTGCTGTTTTGTGGATTCCCTGCGCTGCATGTGGCCGTGGCCATCTTGGAGACCTGGGCCTGATCTACAGACTCTTCCCTGCCTCCATCTACATCCAAGGATTGTACTTCCAGCTTCAATCCAGCGAGATCCAGCATTGGGGAGCCTCAGCACAGCATTTGGGTTTTGTGTATTTGGAAGTTTAATCTTCCTTGCCTTGTTGTTATTATAATCCCAGCAGGAAGTCCTAAAGACAGGAATAGGGGAGTGGGAATAGAACAGGTATACGCTTCTTTCATTCAGGCTTGCTCCTGGTTAGATTTCCGATCTCCACCCACCAGGAGCAGCGGGGTTCCAAGCCAACTGTGGGCAACCTTGGGTCTCTGTACCACCTGTTGTGAGCCGAGTTACGTCCTTTGTGAGATCATTGGGGGTGGAGTCAATTATGTACCAGCTGATTGATCTGTTTGTACCCCCAGCGATCATTCATGCAATGTTCTTCCTGTCTACAGTATAGTCTGCATATTGGATTCTCTTTCTGCTGGTGCTATCATTTTTGTTGGGCCTGGTCATTGGCAGAACAGGAAGGAGACTGGGTTCTAAAAGTAGTGGGTGCAGATACTGGTAGGTCTCCACATGAGGAAGGCTCCATTTCACTGTTACTTAAACATCAATGATTTCTTTTCCTTATGAGGTGAATTCTGCTGATTCTCCAAACTTGGGTCCTAACCTGTGTACAGTCTTCTTATGTCAGGGTCACCTGAACGGGATAAGGTAAAAAAATGTGTGCTCTAAGTCTCACAGTAAGATAATAGAATTTTGGGCTAGTGAGTCACTATTTGTTGCAAACATTATTCTTTTAAATATTTTTTAAAAAATTAATTAATTTTTATTTCTATTACCATACAGGAAACAATTTAGCTCCATTTTCAGGTTGATAAAGGGAAACTTTTCTAATGAATGTGCCATAGCAATAGCTGACTACTTTTGCAAGGAACAAGACCAGTTCCTGGGATGTGGCTTCAGGGCCAACTGTGTATACTCTAGAAAGATTGCTGTTACTGTACAGCTCAGAGGGACACAGTATTCAACTGTTTGCTGGTGCTTGCATTGCAGCTGACTCCTTGTATTACATGCTTATGGGGGACTCACGTAATGTGCAGCTCTTGTTTGGCTGATGATTGTGCACTTTTAATTTAGAGATGGTTTTTAATCTTGCAGCAATTAAAAAATCAATCTACCATTATAAAGGATGATTACCTAGCTGAGTTTTATTTCTGATAATTTAGTTAATAAGATATATAAATAACAGGCAAATGGGAACAGCCAAAAGTTGAGACTATTATTATCATTAATTTTTCATTATATCCAGGAGCTTTGTCTTAGCAGCAGGAAAATAAGCAAAACCATGTAGCTGAAGTTGACAGTGAAGAGAGTTGGTTCAGCTGGTTCCTTGGTCTTTCATTAAGAGCATTTGGAGTAAGCCTCAGCCTTAGAATCATAGAATCCTTTAGG
>NW_008619304.1:3960-8878 GCF_000691845.1 Merops nubicus | reverse complement strand
CTTGTTAAACTTCATCTTCTCTGCACCAATATCAGCCCCCGACCTGCACAAGAGCTGAAAGCCTGGGCTTCTACATGGCATAGGTGGTAAAATCAATGCTGCTAAAAAGGATTTAGTTTTGCCCAAGCATTTTTTGATGGATTACAGCTAAGTGATGGAGAAGTGGCTGCATGTAATTAGACCAGACACACATAACCCCAGCGCCTGCCCATGCCCTTCCAAGCACCACGGCTGGGTTATCTGCACACCCTGCTGCAAGGTGAGGCTTCAAGGCAGGGTTAGGGAGCTTCATGGTGCGCCAGTTTAAATGTTTTGTGAGGTACAGGAGCTGCCTCACCTTCGTCCAGCACAGTGTGGCTCGTAAATATTATTAGGTATCAAGTGGGACTAAATGAATCGACACAAATCAGCCAACTTCACCATGCTCCAGCATCTGTCCTGTAAAGAGGTGCCCGACCTTTTGCCGCTGCCTGATTTAATGTGGAGCATATTGATGTTATTTACAGCCTAGTGGCTTTAACCCTCATCAGACACTAAAACAAGAATACCCATACAGAGAGTTTCACATTTCAGCTTCCACTGGCTGTAAATCAGCTCGTTCAGTGAGTCAAGAAATCTCCCAGAGGATTGTTTCTGACTGCAGGAATCACCTTGCACAACCCTCTCAGGGAAACCAGGGGTGCCATTTGGAGAGGATCTTTGCAGGGCCAGCCGCTGGGAAGTCAAAAGGATTTATGTCTTTTTTATTTGAACCTGCATTCTACATCTTTCAGGCTGCCATTTCACTGATCCTTCCCTCCAGCAAACCCCTGAAGCTGAAAACCTGCTTAGCCTTTTTCTGTAAAAGGCAGGGAGAGAGCAGCAGCTGTCCAGTTTGGGAGAAAAAGCAGATTTCAGTCAACTCAGAGCGAGGATGAAAGGTGGAAAATTCTGCCACCATGGAGTGCAACCTGGCACCAGGGGAAGCATGTGAACATCAAAGTCAGATGGGTCAAAGCACCCAGCTCTGAGTCAATTATCATATTTTTAGATATCAATCACACTTCAGACAGCCTAATTCCCTTTAAAAGTAATGGCTCTTGCAAGTGTGTCCTTGGATCACCCGTGCCCACGCTGCACTGAGGCAGGCAGAGGGGTTTAGTACCTGGGGAGCAAGCTGCAGGGGAGCTGTGTCACCCACTGCTCTGGAAGCACACAGCCCATGCTGCTGCTGAATCAGGGATTCCATTTTAGCAGGTTAGACATGTAAAATATGTTCGTTTCTCTACAGCAGCACAGTGCCTGGTATTTGAACTTCATTATGCTGATTTAGCATCCTGACCCTAAGCTGCTCCATGGCAGATTTAATAAATATAGCAAAACTCAAAGAAGACTGTAATAAACCATTAAGTACAAATGGAATAGCTTGGTTAATCACTGTGTAAGTGCAGTTTTATACAGCTGTCTGCCTCTCTGGGTTGCACTGAAATAAATCTGCAGTGCTAGATTTGACCCTTTGCTTCTGTGCTTCAGTTCCCTGCCTGTAGAAAAAAAAAACCAGAAGAATAAATTTCTTCAAGGCATAAGGCTGTTGCAAAGATACCTAAACTTAAAACAGTGATTCTCACATATTAACTTGATCATATGGTACTCAGAAACCAGAAGAATTTAAACAGCTGCCAAAGGAAAAACAAAAACAAACAAACAAAAAAGAAACCACCCCACAAATCAGGCTTCAAGAAATTCTACTTTAGAGCTTGAGTTAAGTGTGCATGGGACTGAGGGCCCAAAAGCATGACATCTTAATTTAATTAAGCAAAAGCAATCAGTGGGAAATTCTACAGCTTGCTGTAGGATGTTAGTCCTAAATAGGAAGCTGCTATGGGACACAACCCTGCACCTAGAATTGAATTAACACAGCAGAGGGGTGTCTGGTTCAGCCCTGGTCTTACCAAGGGTGCCCGGTGGTTTCATTTCAACTGAGAGCTGCTGCTGCAGATGTAAGAAATAAAGCAAATGTCCCCTCCTCTTTCTGCATTTCACGTTTGACATCATGGTAGAAGTTTCCACACAAGGTATACACAGCTACAAGGTACCAGTGCAACAAAGTGGGGAAGGAGCAATAGGAACTCATAGTGTGGAAGGGGAATAGGGATGATTCTTCCAAAAGTTCTCTGGAAGGTGATCTCAGTACAGTATTTCTGGGAGCAAGTCTAGCACAGAAAGTCAGAGTGAAGTCATGGAGTATGCTGGTGATAGAAAGCTGGAGAGCAACATGAATCCTAAGAGAACTGGAAAAATCACACAGGAATAACCACATGCCTTTGAAGCCTATCAAAAAAAAAAAAAAAAAAAAAAAAAAAAAAAAAAAAAAGATTACGCTCCATAGCACAAAATTTTCTCATGCATTTTGGGATGAAAAATGGGGATTTCTGTTCTACAGCACGAGTTAGAAAGGTGTGAGTCACTCTTGGACCAAGACACCAGCCAGATGCAGCCATGGAAGAGACAAATGTGACCTGCAGCTATGCCACCATTGGTGACTGCTGAGCCCTCACCTCCTGTGCTTGGGACAATTCAGGCCCTGCATGTCAAAGAAAAGGAAATCCAACAGGCAAAGATGCAGAAAACGTGTTCCAGGATTTAATAGGATATTTTATTTCATCCAAGAATAAAACAAAATAAAATAGATAACCACTTCTTCTGCTTAGTCTAGCAAAATGAAGTCTGAAAGGAATGAAATTGCAAATACCTCCGTAGGGATAAACAGCTGGGGGAAGGAAAGAACTACTTAAGTTAAACGACAGACCTAACAAACAAAAAAAGTAGGTGTAAACTGCTCAGAAATAAATCCAGTCTGAAGATCAGAGAGAAAGGCTTCTACCAGGCAGAGCAGTGGTGTGCAGAAGCAGCATCCAGTCAAACAGGGAGAAAAACCCTGCTGCTTTTAACAGAGAGCTTGATGGATAATGAAAAGAGTGGAGCAGAGTGGGTGCACATCCCTTTTTAAAGGGTGAGGAAAGGGGAAAGGAAAGGGAAGGAAGATGGGTTAACTTCAGTTGTCAGAAGATGGTGAAAATATGAACATTCTCCTCCTTAAATAAATAGTTGAGCAGTCTGTAAATAATAAACAATCTTCACAGCAAACAACAAAGAAATGGGTGTCAGTCAATATAGATTTTCTAAGAAGAAATCATGTAAAGCAAATATAATCTCCTATTATGACAGGATAAGAGGCCTGTGAAGAAGGGAGTAGCAATAGATGTCTTTCACTTGAGATTTCTGACAGTTCTTCGTATGACATCCTCATAAACAAGTGATGGAAACAGACTCAGCAAGAAACAATTGCAGATTTGGTGCAAAACTAGTTGAATAATCAGAAAGAAGTTGTCAAAGTTATGCTGTTATAGTGATGTATTGAGCAGCTTTCCACAGGGTTGGTAGTGGGTCCTGCAGTCTTCAGTGTTTTCATCAGTGAACGCTTGTCCCATTTTGTAGCTATTGTAAGAGTGGAAAAACTGCTTTGTGAGATGGACAAGCATGAGAAAAACACTGTGGACAAGTGCAAAATACTGACCCTCAGCACAAATCAAGCTAGACATACAGAGGATGGAATGCAACTGCTTCAGTCATTGCTTCTCAATACAGTGGCTGAGATATTTTGGCAGATCCAACCAGAACACAAGTTAAATGCCCTGGTGCTGCTAGAAAAGCCAAACACCACACAGGACTGTATGACATGAGACACAAATCCTTGTGTTCCTCTTAACTGCTGGAAATGTCTCGATTCTCTAGATTTTAGTGCCACACTTGAAAGTTATGGACTAAATGTAGACAAGTGGAGCTAAAAGAACCCATAGAGGCTTACAGATCATGTGCCCTGGGAGAGAGACTGACAGGGAGCTGTTCATAGTGATGAGGAGAGAAAGGAAGAGAGACAAGAGAAAGAGAGAAAAAAATTCTGCTACAAAGAGGGTGATCTATCCTTGGTGTCTCTGACAGGAGAGTAAGAATAAATCTTAAATTATATCAAGAAATACAGGCTAGGCCTGTATTAGGATAAATAGTCTAACGATAGGTGAAGCATTTGAATTCATTATCTGGATAAGGTGTGAAATGTCTCTTACACAGGAGATAGTAAAAGATCAGAAAAAATTATGCCAGGAACAACATGAGAGTAGCTGAAGATCATGTGACAAAATGAACAGCTTCTCAAAGTTCCTCTTTGTCTTGATTTTCTAGGTTCTTGTGAAATGGTCTGTGTGATATAATTTCTTAACAATATGGGAAACTAGACTTGGGGTCCAAAAACCAAAGTTCACTTTGACAGATATACATATGTCATCCATAGATAGACCTTACATATGTTGCCCTGAACTGCTGTGGTCTCTTGCAGGAGTATGCAACCACGTCCTGAAACCACAGGGGTGTGGGGGGGTTGATGTCTCTTGGTAGGATTAATCAAAACCTGTCACTCTTCAGCACTTTATTGTGGAGATTATGTATCAGAATGAAGTACTTGTCAAAGGATTATGGTATTACAGACAAATAATTGGTATATCTCTTGGTTTATTAAATTTGCCCTAAGGACTGTTGAGGAGTAAGATATTTATTTCTTCAGTAAAGCTTTGTTTCCAAGTCAAAGGGTAGTTTCTAGAGACTAAGCCAAACCAGAAGTTTTATTTTTTTTCACTCCCATACCAACCTCAACCATCTTATGAACGGAAATACACAGATAAATGAGCCACCATACATAATTTAGAACATTTGCTTTAACACTGATGAATTCCAGGCTCATTCTTTTTTCTCTCCTTCTGACTTAGTGCTGATTAGTGAAGAGGGTGTGACAGTTTTTGACCTGTTGCAGGAGGAACTGATTTATCAGTGCATGGTTGCGCGTAGTCTTGTAGCCATGCCTCAGCACTCTGCTTGCTGGTAT
>NW_008619304.1:0-3929 GCF_000691845.1 Merops nubicus | reverse complement strand
CCTACCATGACAACTACATCCTGTCTCAAAATACCGCATCTATATGTTTTTTGAACACCTCCAGGGGTGGTGACTCCACCACCTCGCTGGCCAGCCCGTTTCAGTGCCTAACCATTCTTTCAGTAAAGAAATTCTTCTGAATAGCCCATCTAAACCTCCCCTGGTGCAACTTGAGCACATGTCCTCTCATCTTATCACTAGTAACCTGGGAGAAGAGACCAACCCCCACCTCACTCCATCCTTCTGTCAGGGAGCTGAAGAGAGCAGTAAGGTCTCCCCTCAGCCTCCTCTTCTCCAGGCTGAACACCCCCAGGTCCCTCAGCTGCTCCTCACAAGCCATGTTCCCAAACCCCTCACCAGCTTCTCTGCCCTTCTCTGGGCCCTCTCTAGCACCTCAATGTCCTTCTTATCCTGTGGTGCCCAAAGCTGACCCCAGTACTCCAGCTGTGACCTCCTCAGTGCTGAGTACAGAGGGATGATCATTTCCCTGCTCCTGCTGGCCACACTATTTCTGATCCAGGTCAGGATGCCATTGGCCTTCTTGGCCACCTGGGCACACACTGGCTCATGTTCAGCCAGCTGCCCACCAGCACACCCAGGTCCTTTTCTGCCAGGCAGCTTTCCAGCCACTCCTCCCCAAGCCTGTAGCATTGCCTGGGATAAACTCTCTGCAGAGGTTCACTCTCTGCAGCAGTTGTGGGCTGCAGCACTCTTTTGACTTTGGGGCTGGTTTTGCAACAATCTTGTGCACCTCTGACTACCAAACCTTCAGAAAGGTGAGAAATGCCACCTGACCCCTGCTGTCTCCATAGTCCTGTACTAGCAGGGGAGAAGCAGTATCTTATCCCCATCTACCTATTTCCTTTCCCTCAACTGCTCCCCCCCAAATGCAATTCTCCAGCATAACCCAAACAAGGAAACTGCAACAAACAGCTTCACAGTGTGACTGTAACCTATTTAAGTCATTTTAAAGCCAGCAGATGTTTTATAGCCTCAGATTTTCAGCACCATGTCTTCACAGACCTCTGCTACCTGGCAGGAGGCTCAAAGTAGGCCAGGGCTGAGGACAATTAAAAGCTTTCATTACCCATCTCCAGGTCACTCTGATGCTTAAATGCACCTTCTGTCACTATTCACTCAAGGCAGGGCAAACTGTGACAGACTCTGCTCAAAGCCTTCAGAGCCAGCCAGCTGTGGCATGCTGCCAATGGTCACTTCATTTGAGAAGACAGAAAGAAACTACCTGACCCATTCAGCAACCCGTGGTCCTGCTAAAACTTAACAGAGCCCTTCCTCTGTACCAGATCTGACATGGTCCAGAAACTTGCTTCTCTTCAATGCCTATCCAGACCTGTCAGTAATACTGAGCATCAGTGGTTCTTTGGGCTGTATCATCCTCCTCATTTCACAAGTTTCACATGAATACAAATGGTCTTTCCAGCACTTCATCTGTTACAATTTGCAGCACCACCTTTCATGATCATTCCTGGCCTTTCATGATGCACCAGCATCTCTTATAGAAAAATTTTCAGGCTGGATAAAAAAAAAAAATCACTGGCTAAGGACATTCATGAGGCTTAGGTCAAGCATCACTGAAGGAAGGATTGACTTATCCCAATCATTTCCCCTGGCACTGGCATGACACAGACAACATAGGTTGTCTCATCACTATAGAATCACTTCCTGACTGATGAAGCAAAATGAGGAACAGTTTCCCCACACAAACTCAAAATTCAGCTGAAGAGAACTGGCCTCTTAGCTAGAGAGCTTGGTTTTGCCCTCATTTTTCCCATAGTTGTTACTCTGTTGAGTATCCTTTTCATTTATTTATGTTGTTGCCTCACTGCAGCATTACAAATTGCTGTGACCACAGTCTGGCTCATGAATTTCTATACGCATCTTGCTGATTTTTTACAAGTGAAATAGTTGGTGTAAGACAATGGACTTTGTATGTGGTGTTAGAAAGAGCTGAATTACTACATTTAGCTATGAATCTCAGAGCAAATCTCCACCAGCGTTAGCGTTTGGATGTGAGAGGTTTAATTGTGGTTTTTTTCTGCTGTTTTTAGCCTTTCTCTGCTCGTCAGAGGTCAGCCACACCTAGAAACAGAGGATGAGCCCAATCTACTGGTGGTTTTCTACAACTGAGATCCAGCACATACTGTTTTTTCTATTTCTCAGCACAAATCTGAGTTAAACAGCCTCCCAGTTTGGAGAGTGGAATGGATTATCTCCACCTTATGTTGACCTGGACCATCCATGTGGATTTTTTTTTCTTTGTAGAATATTTATTCAATTAATTACTTCCAGTCTCTTTAGGATGCTCTTACAAGATCCCAGGACATGACGAGGTCCTGATCTCCCCCATACACTTGGTCAAGTACATTAAAGTTGAAGCCTGAGATCTAAAGTTTACTGCAGAGGATTAGAAAACGTTTAGTGACCCATGGTGGGAGATCTGGTTATAATATTAACATTTTTGGTCCATAAAATATTTGCTGTGATTACAGGGGATGAATTCAATGGCCAAAATATGCTTTCAAGCCCTACCTTTCTTGTTCTTCAGCCTATCCATGGGATCAACATTTGTGTCAACTGATAAATGTAGGACATGGTTCTGATGCTAAACTGCTCTGGGAAATTTACTTTCTTAATTTTATATTGGAAAATTATGACACCAACTGCCATGAACTTTAGAATATGTTCTCTCAGCTGGGGTCACTATCAAGGCTTGCAGTGCAAATCTCTGTGTCTATGGAAATAAAAGACAGGAATACAATGTCTTGTGTTGTGATCTCTTCTGAGCAGTTTAAGCATTATTGACTCCTAATTTTTCCTTCCCTATCATTACAGAATCACTGAATGGTTGATGCAGGAAGGGACCTCTGGAAGTGACCTTGTCCAACTCCCACGCTCAGGCAGAACCACTCAGAGCCAGATGCCCATTGCCTCAAGAATATTTTTTGATGTAGTGACCTCAGGCTTTAGGAGTTTTAACAGGGACCTGCAATGAGACAGGTGTAAATAAGAGTTCAGACAGATCAGTCTCATCATACAATGAACTGCAAATCAGCTCCTGGAGTTCAAGCACACGCAGAGCACTGATTGACTTCAACAATGATTTCAGAATACAGATGGAGGAACACAATCTTCTTGTGAAGGTTACTGGCTTCAGTATGTTGTCCACCTTCAGAGAACACCAAAGTAAAGCCTTTTGCTTGCCATGTCATATTTAATGTAAATACCAAATACTACTTGTTTCCCTATTTCCTGGTACTCTGCAGCTGTCTAAATCTGTAATTTTATGTTCTAAACCAAGTGATTCAGAATTTATGAGTAGGTTTTTAGTAATGATCTGCCAAGTGTGAAATGATTGCACTTGGATGTTTAAATGAAAAAGGAGTGAGTATTGTGACCCTATTCTTCATGCTTTAACTCAGCCTTTTCAGCAGAGGAGCAGAGTATGTAACCCAGTGCAGAGAGCAGTGATGCTGTCTGTAATTTCTCCCCCAGGCTCCCCCCTGGTATTTGGATTTCAGCCCCTTGGTTTTAAAAGGTCACTTAGCAAAAAGAGAATGCCACATTATTCACTCCTCCCTGCCTCTCTGCCCCATTCTATCCTCCTTTTGGGGAGAGATGCAGAAATTAGTAGCCAATGTCTGCTTCAAAACAGTGCCTGAATCTAAAGTGGAACTACTGAATCTCATTTTTCATTAGTTGTGGTCTCGTTTTGTGTTAGAGGGAGATTATTCCTAAAATGCAGCTATTATCACCCCATCACTCCCAGCCTTTTCCCAGGCATCTTCTGGATGCTGCTGCACTCAACCCTGTGTGCAATGGCTCTTGCACAGGGGCAAGAGTCACGAGGAACTCTAATCTTTGCCAGCTGAACTTGCCATGGTCCACTGGCAAAATAATTCCCTTAGTTT
>NW_008619303.1:0-4018 GCF_000691845.1 Merops nubicus | reverse complement strand
GGGGGGCGGGGAGGGGCGGCCCTGGAGGCTGCCGAGGTCTCGCACAAAACCGTTTCGAAACTAGGCTGGGTTCATCTGGCTGTCCTTCATCTGTGCATACAACAGTTCCACCTCCAAGGAGAAAATTTAAAAGGGCAGGGTTGGGAAAATAAACCCACAACAACACACCAGGAGAGAGGAATTGCAGGAATCAAATGCCTAAGTCAAAACTGCACGTTTTGTCCCTTTGTCTCTGCGATAGTCTGTCCTTTTATTTTTTGGTTAAATTGGGAACTGCTTATCTCGGTGATGCCTGGTACCGGCATCGCAGCACCCGGGAATGGAAGTACAGGCTTTTCATTAGGCTTGTAAGTCAGCTGGTGGAAATGGCAAAAATAATAAAAAAAATAGCATATATGCCATTTCCTTTTTGTTCTTTCTCTCAGATTTTGGATGCTCTGGTCAGGTGGATGACACTTACAGAACAAGCCCCTTTTCCTTCACACTCTATAGGGAAAAAAATCCCAAAGACACATGCTTCAGACTTCTGCCACTATCTGAACCAAGAGCAATCACTCATTTTTCTAACTTTAAGCAGAAACATAACTTCCACTGAAAAATGCTGAAATTACAGTCCTGCAGATGAAGGTTTTTGTATACACACAGAATGCTTTGTCACAAGGAAAGCTTCACCCACTAGAGAAGTATCTCCTCTTGCTCTAGACTAGCCTGCTTTGCAGGCTCTGGCCCCAGCATTAAGGGTCATTTCTCCATGCTCATTTATTTGCTGTGACAAATTTCAAGGATACCACAAGCATAATAATGGTTATTTTCTCCCTCCTATTGCAGGCAATGTCCCATGAGATTCTTGCCAGCAATACAGACCCAGCAGAAGGAGGAGAAGCCTGGAGAAGGCACCTTTTTGACTGCACATGAACCATACCTATCCTTTACTCCATGGAAGGAGAATGGCCTGCTTGCTAGTGCCTTCATGGGTCAAAGCCCTGAGGTCAGCACTGTGTGCATGCAAATCCAGGCTGGAACAGGCCCAGGGAGGAGAAAATACCTCAAATTCTGTACTCTGCAATCCCTGTGTAATTAGCTACAGCTACGTGCCACCCAGGGATACTAGCAGAAGGAGCCACGTCTCAACCTCCCTTCGTGTCTGGGGGTGGTCCCACCACACATAGCTGCAAAGGCCATCATGCCAGATGCTGGGCGCTCAGTAACCTCTCTCCTGCCCTAGCTCTGTGCAGCACTGATGACTTTGCCTCCAGGGCTGTGGCAGGGAAATGTCTGCTCAGGGAAAGTGGGTTGAGGCTGAAGCTTCTCAGCTTTCTCATGCACCACCTCTTTCCAATTTTCTAAATTCCTGAAAGGAACTGAAGCATGATGCACAGTCAAGGCCATAGTGCCTATATCCAATTCCCTGCCTCTTGCTCTCCTCTTTTCCTTCGTGCCCAATCCCCTTCTCCAGCCCCTCCATTTCTCAGCCTTTCTCTTCCCAGCATAGCTGGTTGTTTCTAGTGACAACACTAGAAATGTTTTGCCTGAAACCTCGAAGAGGACAGTCAACCCCAATGGAGGCAATTTCAGTTCAAACTGTTCACTTCTGGTGAGTCTGAGATGTAGGTGAAACGAGGTCTGTGATGGAAAGAGCCAAAGAAGCAGCCAGAACCCAAACTCTGTTATGGGGAAAAGATCTGAACTCTGCTGGCTGGGACTGATGTAGACAGACCACATAGGGCGTGCACGAGCTTCAGCACAGGAGACCAGAGTACAAACAGCAAGTACTGGAGTGGGAGAGGAGAGGGAAGGGATTTCCCCTTCTGAGATGCTCTCAGAGCTACTCATGGTCCTTATGAACTGACAAGTGTGAGCCACTAACTTTCAGGGAGCAAAGGAGAAATCCTAGTGCTCGTGGCACTGGGTAGTAGGGTCGTCTTTGTCCCTCTGTCTTCTTGCCTGCTGCCCTTTTGCCTCCAAGATTAGACACCTGCAGCTGCCAATTCAGGTTGCGTGGGGAACAGTTTTGCTGCCTATGGCTGGAGATGGCAAACCTTGACTGCCTAGTACTCCTCAGTCCAGGGAGGGGGTGATAAAAGGACAGTGCAGCAGACAGCAGGGCACATGTAGCCCAGCTCAGGACATTGCTTTGGCTTGGGGAAACTCAGCCCACCTACACAGCCCTGTTAGCATAAACATCTCCCATGGAGGTGCTTGGGGTAGAGATGGCAAACTCACAACTACAGCGATGCTGAGACAGGGGTGGTGCTGTGAATCCTCCTGGGGAGGTACTCTGCTCCCCAGCTTTCCAGTGTAGCCACTTGCAAGAGTTTCATGCACAGAGATCGACCTAAACTGTAGCAACAATGAAATTATAAACTCCTTATCAAATAACATGAGGCCTGCTTCTGCTGATGTCATCACAGAATCACAGAATGTTTTCAGTTGGAAGGGACCTTAAAGATCACCTAGTTCCAACCACCCTGCCATGGGTAGGGACACCTCCCACTAGACCAGGTTGCTCAAAGCCCCATCCAGCCTGGCCTTGAACACTTCCAGGGAGGGGGAATTCACAGATTCTCTGGGCAACCTGTTCCAGTGTTTCACCACCCTTACAGTAAAGAATTTCTTCCTTACAACTAATCCAAATCTACGCTATTTCAGTTTAAAGCTATTACATTTTGTCCTATCATAAATGCTCTTCTATGCCAATAGATGTATTTCTCCTCTGACAGGAGTACAAGGCTCAAACTCTGGTGCTTACCATCTTAGGCGTACCAGTGCTAAGCAGTGTCATTTAGTCCACAAGACAAAAGATACCAACAGTCCAATAATTGCCCTCCTGTGCATGAAATGACACAAAACTGCATTTAAAAGTGAAACCCACACACTTGCATGCAACAGAATTAAGAAATTACTTATTTCTGGTCATCCTGTGTCGTTAAGAGAGAAATCAGGATCGTGAAGGCTTCAAAACTGCAGCACACATTTTCACCAGTCTGAACATTTTTGAAATGTCAAAGGGAAAAAGGAGACAAACAAAATGCAAAGCCACTTAGGGAAAGTCAAAATGCTTGGTAGGAAGCTGCGGTTGTTGGCTCAGCGGTCCTGTAACGCTACATGATGTTCCCTGAGCCCACTCCTGTTTCAGGCGAGGAGCCTCACACAGGAACCTGTGTGCAGACGCCGACTCCGGCAGCAGAGGTTTGCTGCCAAGCAGAAACTTTCTACATTCCAAGCACAAAGCTGTCAGTTTGCTTACACCAACAAAGTCATACCCCAGCTCACCAAGGAGCCCAACCATCCACAGGAGGTGAGAACATCTGAGCTTTGGGCTTCATCTAGCACCAGGGGAGGCAGCAGCTTTGTCCTTGCAAGCATCTGTCGCTGCATGGTGTTGGGTGAAAATCCAGCAGAAGTGACAAAAAAAGGAGAGCTATCTTAGCTCAGAAAAAAGCTGACTAAACTCACCCAGCCAAAGCCTACTGTTCACTGGAGTGAATTGGGCAAGCCTGCCCTTGCTTTTTAACATTTTCTACTGATTGTGAAAACAATCCTACCACACTCTGCAAAGGTGATCTCTGGAAGACAAGCAGACGTAGATCTTCTTGACTCAAAATTTGATGAGGAGTTATCCTGACACATACTTTTAGGCTGGGAGAGAACTGATTCATTAAGCTGGGAAAAGAAAAAGAAAGGGGTGGCTCCGCAGCTAAAGCAATGGGCGCTGGGATGGAGCTGGTGTGGCAGGCTGAACTGAGTGACAGTCACAGGTTGCACAGAGCAGTACTGTCTTCCCACGGCAGTGTGGACTAAAAATCTGGGCCTGTCCTTTGTGGTGGTTGTGTACAAAGCTGCAGTGACAAAGCCTTGATCTGGGTTGGAGCCTGTGGGCATTACTGTATTGCAAGGACACCGTCACCCTGAAATGCTGAGCACCCTCTGTCCTCTCTGGTCCTTCATGCCTGAAGGTGTTCCAACAATGGCTTGCAGGTTTGCACCTGTCAGACACACACACATATATATATATACA